>NC_044992.1:17712730-17728859 GCF_008728515.1 Papio anubis | reverse complement strand
TTCCAGGAAGGCCACATAGGTCTACTCACTGTAGACACCACACAGTTTTCCATACTGTGAACAATTCAAATAGAAATTTGAATTGTTGGCCAGGTGCGGTGGCTCATGCCTGTAATCCCAGCACTTTGGGAGGTCAAGGCGGGCAGATCACGAGGTCAGGAGATCAAGACCATCCCGGCTAACACAGTGAAACCCCGTCTCTACTAAAAATAAAAAAAATAAAAATAAAAAAAATAGCCGGATATGGTGGTGGGCACCTGTAGTCCCAGCTACTCAGGAGGCTGAGGCAGGAGAATGGCGTGAACCTGGGAGGCGGAGCTTGCAGTGAGCCGAGATCACACCACTGCACTCCAGCCTGGGTGACAGAGCAAGACTCCGTCTCAAAAAAAAAAAGAAAAGAAAAATTGAATTGTTACCAATTTCTCAGCATCACACACAATGCTGAGATGAAAAGTCTCACGCAGGTATCTTCGCACACCTGAGCAAACATTTCTACAGGAATAACTCCCCCCAGCGGGATTCTTGGATCAAAGGGAAGCGCACACGATTATTCTAGAAATTGACAAGGATTGCCCAATTGACGCCCTCACCCACAGGGCTCTTTCCCCACATCCATGGCAATATCGGGTCCTTGTTTTTAAATCTGTGCTGACCCGATGGGCAGAGAGTAGCACCTTGTCATGTCATCTCCTGCCTGTTTGACCCAGAATTTTGTGGACCGTGGGTTTGGCAGCTGCTGGCACTTCTTCTGCACGTTCCCTCTTTGTGTCCTTTTCCAGATTGCTATTTCTTTGGAGTTTTTTCTTAGTGATTTGTAGCGTGCTTTAAAATAAAATCCTGTGTCTGCCATGGTCTGCAGGTGACAAATATTTCTTCTCAGCTAATTGTTTTACTTTCAGCCATGTTGGTGGGAACTTTGTGATTGGTCTTTGGAAGTTGCTCATGTTTATTTAATCAGATTTGTCATTCTTTCCCTTTGTCACTTCAGGGTTTGCCTTAGGAATTCTTCCCTCTTTCAATCCGCTCCTCCGCCTCCATCCACAGACCGGCTGGCGTTCTCTCTAGATCTGCCTCTCCCTCCATGCCATACTCTCGGGCCCTTCATGGTGCAGCCAGGTGGCCATCCTCCTGCCCCTGCCCCTGAAGGAGAAAGCTCTAAGACCTGCTGTGTTCACGGCCCCATCCCGTAGCCCCACCTCCACATGCCCACCTACCTCCTCAACATGCCTGAGCCCCTATTGCTTTCCTCTCAGAGCAGCCTCAGGTACAGAGACCAGGGACTCTGGTCTGACACTGAAGTCCTCCTATTTTTTTTTTCTCTTTGATGCAGTTTCACTCTTATTGCCCAAGCTATAGTGCAACGGCGTGATCAGCTGACTGCAACCTCTGCCTCCAGGGTTCAAGCAATTCTCTTGCCTCAGCCTCCCAAAGTACTGGGATTACAGACGTGAGCCACTGTACTCACGTCTGTAATTCCCGGCATGTACTGGCAATCCACCCACTGATTCCAACGCCTGACCAAGATCCCCGGATGCAGAGCAGGCAGGTTTTGCCCGTAGCCATGAAGAAACCAAACCAGTGGGAGGTTCCCTTCCCGTCTCTGCAAACATGTTGTTCCCAGGAGCTCTGCCTACCTTGAATGTCCCATTTCTAGCTCTAGGATTTGCATCTGACAGTGGAATCTGTGTTTATGAAGCGAAGACCACAGAAAAGAATTTTTTTGGAAAATAAATGATCTTCCCTGCTTGGCCTGCTTTGACAATACAGATTTTCCTTGCACTTGGAGCTTTCCTTCTCTAGGCTATTTTCTTTTTTTTTTTTTTAATTAATTTATTATTATTATACTTTAAGTTGTAGGGTACATGTGCATAACGTGCAGGTTTGTTACATATGTATACTTGTGCCATGTTGCTGTGCTGCACCCATCAACTTGTCATTAGGCTATTTTCAATATAACAGTGGATGTGAGTTTGGCCTTGCAGCCAGACTACCTGGCTTCAAAGTCGCTTGCCACTTCCTACCTGGGACCTAAGGCAAGCTGTGGAGCTCTAGGTCCCTCACCTGTGAAACAGGAAGGACCACGGTGCCCATGTTGCATCATATACTTGCATACACAGGCACACCCTACCTGCAAAAAACAAGGAGCAGGGTAAGGAAGCAGCTATCTTGGTCACGTTCCCCAGAAGCAGAGCCTGATTTGTATGGCAGTGACTGATGAAGGACAGGCACCCAAGGAGAGCGGTAAGGTAAAGGGGGTAGCAGACAGAGAGGGGAGAAGCCATGCAAGGCTGTGGCCCTAGGCAAAATCCTACAGAAACAGGCCCCTCAGGGGACTGTAGAGTGGAGTCACATCTCCGTTTTCCAGCCTGAGCTAAGGATCACACGTGTCACTCATTAGTGAAGGGCCATCCTGTGGCAGGGGGACACTTCCAGCTCTCTGCAGAAGGGCCCAAGGGGCTCCAATAGCCTGATGACAGTCTTGCTGCAAAGAGTCATAGGTGTGGACAGTTGGAAACCAAGGCCATTAAGGCCAGGAAAGGGGCGCATGGGAAGGTACAAGGGGTCATGCTTCTGTGACCTACCTGTGGAGAGTGGACAGTAGCCACACAAGATAAAGATGAGCGTTCTGAATTCAGAGACTAGAAATGGAGGCTTTCACAAATATGCATGCACCATGCTTTTTCATGGGATAGTCTATCTGGAAGATCATTCCAGGCTGCGGTATGTAAAGCTATGTCATTCTTCTTTTTCACAGTTGCAGAGTTCACTGAGTGGCTACATTATTATAGAGCTCACCAACCTCTACTGATGGCTATTTAGATTCTTTCCAATCTTGCTATTACAAGAAAAACATACCACAATAAATATCCCTGTACTAAGGCCATCAGCACATTTGCAAGTGTCCCTGTAAATTTCTAGGAGTAAGTTTTCAGATCAAAAGGCATGTGCATTAAAAAAAAAGTGTTGGTAGTGGCTGTACCAGTTTATACTCCCGCCAGTAATGTATGAGAGAGCGTGTCTCCCACACCCATACCAACACAGTGTTATCACAGTTTTGAATGATTGCCAATGTGATAACTGAAAAATGGTCTTGAACTATAGTTTCTATTTGCACTTCTCTGGTTATAAATAAGGCTAAACATTGTTTATAAGCTCAAGAGCCATTTCTACTTCCTGCTCTGTGAACTATCTGTTCATGTCTATACTCTTGGGCATTTTTTCCATTTCATTTTTTCTATTGCAGTTTCATTTGTCTTATGACTGATAGGAACTCTTTATATATTAAAGAAATTTGGATCTTGAGTAAAGTGACTTGAGGATGGAAGCAGAGGGAATTCATTCATCCAAGGGCTTCTCATTAGTTCGGCTACCTAAATTTCATATCCAAACCAGTCCTTTCCAGTATGTGTTTTTTTACTTCTTCTTTTGGTTCTATGAGCTAACCTATAACCTCCCGGCACATTCCTTGCTTGCTTTGCCTTGGCTGGACTTAGCCAGAGTTGATTTTGGTGGTGTAAGGAGTCTTGATGTATCCACTCTCCCTCACCAGGTTGAGTTTCCAAAGAGAAGGGTCTGAGTTGATGTCCCCATCTTCCAGCTGAGATTCCCTGCTTTTCTCTGCGGGTTTCTCAACTTCCAGGTCCAGGCAACTAGTGACCTTCCTAACCAGCTCACTCAGGGGCGTTTGCAGCCTCCTCTGCCCTGTCCTTGTGTCTAGATCAGAGGTCCTGCTTTCTTCACTTGGAAGGTGATGTTGCTGATTGATTTAAGAGCTTGTTGGCCAGGTGCAATAGCTCACACCTGTAATCCCAGCGCTTTGGAAGACCGAGCGGGCAGATCACAAGGTCAGGAGATCGAGACCATCCTGGCGAACTCGGTGAAACCCTGTCTCTACTAAAAATACAAAAAAATTAGCTGGGTGTGGTGGCAGGCCCCTGTAGTCCCAGTTACTTGGGAGGCTGAGGCAGGAGAATGGCGTGAACCCGGAAGGCGGAGGTTGCAGAGCTGAGATGGCACCACTGCACTCCAGCCTGGGCAACAGAGTGAGACTCCACCTCAAACAAAAAAAAAAAAAAAAAAAAAAAAGCTTGTTTGGGCTCTCAGCTCTGGGAGTGTAGGAAGCGGGTCTCCCTTGATAATCATGTCCCAGAGCTTCAAAGGTGAGGGCCAGCAGGGTCTTTGGGGATCTCAGGGACCAACCACCACAGTGGACAGAGGAGATGCGCTGCAGAGTGGGAGCTGACCCAGGTCACACACTGTGTTGGGAGACACCTGTGGACCCAGGACCCTTTCTGAATCACTGTTGACGGCTCATTCATTCTTTTGGCAAGCACTCCTCAATGGCTGGATTCCTGTAGGAATTCCTGTAGGAACCTGTAGGAACCAGGCATGAGGAAGTGAGGAGTGGGTGCTGACTGTGAGTGACTCAAACCGTGACTGCCCCGGCATCCAACATTCACACACATGCACATGTGCCTACTCGGCCGGGTACAACACACGGCTATGCACGCTGACATGCACTTGCTTGGAGGCATGGGCACAGACACACACTTACTTATTTTTTTATTTTTTTGAGACAGAGTCTTGCTCTGTCAACAGGCTGGAGTGCAGTGGTGTGATCTCAGCTCACTGCAACCTCCGCCTCCTGAGTTCAAGCGATCCTCCTGCCTGAGCCTCCTGAGTAGCTAGGACTACAGGTGTGAGCCACCACACCCAGCTAGTTTTTGTATTTTTAGTAGAGACAGAGTTTCACCACATTGGCCAGGATGGTCTTGATCTCTTGACCTCATGATCCGCCCACCTTGGCTTCCCAAAGTGTGGGGATTACAGGTGTGAGCCACTGTGCCCAGAGATTTTATGTGTTATTTTAATAATTTTTATGTTTAGAAAGGGATCTTGCTATCTTCCTCATGTTGGATTGCAGTGGTAGTATGCTAGCTCACTGCAGCCTCAACCTCCTGAGCCCAAGCAAGACTCCCTCCACAGCCCTGCCAGTAGCTGAGGATACAGGCCCACACCACCATGCCCAGCATTTAAACAATTTTTTTGTACAGATGGAGTCTTGCTACGTTGCCCAGGCTGATCTCAAACTGCTGGGCTCAAGTGATCCTCCTACTTCAGCCTCCCAAAGTCCTGGCATTACAGGCATTAGCCACTATGTTCGGCCCTGTTTATTTCTTAGATTTCAGTTGCAAATCTTGAAAGTTCATCCATATTTGTAGGATGTGTAAGTATTCCATTCGTTTTAATAACTGAATAGTATCCCCCTGTGCACATATAATACATTTTGCTCATTTATTCATCTGTTGATGAACAATTGGGCTGTTTCTACCTTTTGGCTGTTGTGAATATGCTGCTCTTGATGTTGGGACACAAGTATCTGGCTTTAAAAAAAAAAGTATTTTATTTTTCGATAAGTTATTGGGGTACAGGTGGTATTTGGTTACATGAGTAAGTTCTTTAGTGGTGATTTCTGAGATTTTTGGTGCACCCATCACCCGAGCAGTATACACTGCACCATATTTGTTGTCTTTTATCCCTCGCCCTCCTCCCACTCTTCCCCGCAAGTCCCCAATGTCCATTGTATCATTCTTATGCCGTTGCATCCTCACAACTTAGCTCCCACATATCAGTGAGAACATATGATGTTTGGTTTTCCATTCCTGAGTTCAAACACCTGTTTGCAACCCTGCTGTCAGGAGTTTTGGACATCTACTTAGGAGTGGAATTACTGGGTCATATGGTAGTTTTAAGTTTGACTTTTTGAGGAACTGCCAAACTTTTCCACATTATACATTCCATGGGCCACTGCATTATACATTCCCATGAGCAATGCGTGAGGGTTCCAGTTCCTTCACATCTCCAACACTGGCTATTTTCCATTTGTTTGATAATAGCATCCTAATGAGTTTTGAATGATAACTCATTGTGGTTTTGATTTGCATTTCCCCAATGACTAATGACGGTGAGCATCTTCTGATGTGTGGATGCTGGAAGTGGGGACACTGTAACAGGATAGCAGCCTTGGCATTGCCTTAGCAGCAGTGTAGGATGGGGGCCAGGAAGCATGAATGAGGGTGAGAAGGGAGAGGAAGAGGGAGAGAGAAAGAGGGAAGAGAGAGGTGGAAAGCAAAAGACGGGTAGAGAGAGATGGGGAGAAACAGACTGAGAGGGAGAGGAGGATGGAGAGAGCAGAGAGAGAGAAAGAGAGATGGGGAAAGGGGCAAGAGATGACAAGAGAGACAGAGAAGCCAGAGAGGGAGAAAGGGAAGGATTAAGAACCTCAGGTCAGTTCAATCTGCAAATTCGCCATAAAGTCAGCAGCCGAAATGCTGAGCACTTCGAAAATGGATTTGGTTGGTATGGGCGATCTTCCGTCCTCCTCCACTAAACGCACTGCCCTCTAGGTTTGGGAGAACTAGTGGTGCCCCCATCTCACTAGGCTCCCTTGGAAGCTTGTGACCTAGGCTTAGGCCCGAAGTAGCCGGGTACCCACTGGGGCTCTCTTCTCCTTTCACTAAGACGAGAAAGAGACCAAAGAATGGTCTGCAGAGAGGGTGCTATTGCAAACACCAGAGAGCGGAATTTCGCCCGTCTTCATTTCCTAGCAGCTACACATTCCTTCCATGCCTCCTGAATGAGGTGACACAATCAATACCTGTGTCCAGCTGTGTGCAAAGGTATGTATGCATGTGTGTGTGTTGTGGAAGTTAGGCAGCAAGAGGAGAGGGCAGCTCCTGCTCAAAGCTGCAAGTCTCTCTGAGTCGAGATTACAGGACTTAAAGACAGTATGTTCATTTGCATCCATTTTGTTAAGGCATTTAAACTTGTATTTTGAGTGGCATGAAGCCTTAAGTTGGTTAACTATTTCTTCTGGCGTTTACACAGGAAGATAAACACATGATAATGTACACTGGAAATTATGCACCCTCGCCCACCGCCACCCCACCAAAATTATCTCTTGCAAACCCTAAGCCCAGCAAAGGATCCCATAAGCACTTTGGGAGGTGTAGAGGAAGCCTGGGTCTCCATTGCTCTTTCCATCTTTTCACCATCTACTGGCTGGGCTACCAGGCTGGAATTTGGGCTGCTAGGGCTCCTTAAAATTACCTGAAGACTGGGCAGCTTCAGCAGAATCTCACTGTCTCACAGTCCCTGCAGGCTGTAGGTCCAAGAGCGTGAGTGTTGGCAATGTAGGTCTCATTCAGGGAGTCCAGGAAGGCTCTGTTCAGGCCTCTCTGCTGGCTGTAGGTGGCTCCCTGTCTCTTTACTCGTCTTCCCTCTATCGTGTCTCTCTGTGTCTAATTTTGCCTTTTATAGGGACACATGGTCATACTGAATTGGGCACCCCTAGGCCTCATTTTTTTCATTTTAACTTATCTCTATAAGATGCTATCTCCAAATAAGATCATTCCTACTCAGGCACTGGGCTAAGGACATGCATAGGAATTTCGGGGACAAGTTCCAGCCCATCCGGGGTACCGAGGCCACCTCTACTTCATCTTTGTCTACAGACAAGTTGGCACATCCTAAAAGTGTCTGCCAAGACATGTCACGTCTGGCCCATGGGTACAGCCAGTCCACACAGCCAATGGTGAGACCGGGTGGCATTGTTTCCCTCACCGCCATGCCTTCACTTGAGCAGTTGCCTTCTTATAACAGGGTGGACACAAATCCCAGCACTGAATTGCAGTACTTGCTGGCTGTGGGTGAAGTAGCCCCACGTCAGTGTGCTTTCTGCAAAGATGCAGAAACTAGAACGTTACGGCTTGTGTGAAAGATGCTTGAATTTCTATTCCTTCCGATCTGTGTGGTTTTCAGGAGTGCTCGTCTAGACCCAAGGGGCTCTGTAGGGTGCCTCTGGAACAGCGGGCTGTTTAGGGGTGCTGAAGACAAAGTTACTTGAAGCTCCAACCCAGCCATTCACAAATATCTTGGTGACATATTTTTTGGTCAGTTTTTTTAGAATTGATCTTTGTATAATTTTTTTAGAAAGGTCGCTGGCAGAAAGAAAATCTGGAAACTCTAAATATCTAAAATACTGTCCATTTATCCATGTGTGTTGTTTGTCCACCACCCACCAAATATCATCCTGATTCCCAGCCATTTGTCATGACTGCTTTAATCTGAGCTCTCATAATTTTTAGCCTGGATTACTGTGCCAGCCTCCCCGATGACTCCTGCTGCCACTAGCCCCTCTCCCCAGGGTTCAGCAAGATTTTCTGCAAAGGACCTGGTAGTAGCATCGCAGGCTGTGGACCCTATGGTCTTTATTGCACCTACTCAACAATTACTCAGCTCTGCCACTGCAGCCCCAAAGCAGCCACAGACAGAAGTGAACACAGGGGAGGAACTGGCAAGCTCAATGGAAATCTTTATTCCTACCCGACAGGAGGGACTGCATCTGGATTGTGGGCCATAGTTTGCCAACCTGCCTGACTGCATGGCAACACTGACCTTCATATTTATGCCTCTTAAAACATGTAAGCCAGAGTGCGTGACTTATGCCTGTAATACCAACACTTTGAAAGGCCGAGGCTGGAGGATTGCTTGGGGTCAGGAGGTCCAGATGAGCCTGGATGTACCTGTGAGATCCTGTCTCTATAAGAAACCATTCAAAATCAACCAGGCATGGGGGCCCCATGTAGTCCCAGCTACTGAGGAGGATGGGAGGATTGCTTGAGCCTGGGAAGTCAAGGCTGTAGTGAGCTGTGTTTGGGCCACTGCACTTCAGCCTGGGTGATGAAGCAAGACTCTCTCTCTCTATGTGTGTGTGTGTGTGTGTGTGTGTGTGTGTGTGTGTGTGTGTGTATGTGTGTGGTAGTATGTGGTTGTCTCAAGACACCACCTTTAATTAATCACAGCCAGCCCTCAAATAATCTGTATATGGTGTAGGACCCACTTAGCAGCTACACTCCCAACTGTTCTCCCACTTCCATCTTTTGCTTTCTTTTTGCTTTCCCATGATTCTGTGACCATCTTCCTCTCCTTACTGACTCTCTCTAAGTGAGAGGGGGAGTTCTGATATGGGGAAGGGTAGCTGGTGAGAAATGATAGAAACTAACAAAGGGTCTTCCTACCAGCTGTTTTGGGAGAGTCCTTGTGTCATCCCAGCCTAGTCTCAAGGGTTCTGGGTGAGTCACCCTAGGTCTCTGTGCTGTGTCTCTGGATCACAGCCTCCATAGGAGACCCTGGGAGACCCAGGTGGGGTGCCTGGGTTGACAAACATCCTCCCTGTTCCTCTGGCTGTGGCTCCAGGGATAGGCCCAGACACAGTGTGTCCAGGTGTGCCAGGTCACATCACCGCCCCCCTTTGAGAGATGGGCCCAGAGGACCTTGTGGGCAAGCATGAAGCTCGACACCGAGACCTGGGACCAGCTGCCCCTCCCTGTGTGGAGTTGGGGTTCAGTCCTGGGAAGACTTTCCAATCACCGTGGGTGCTGATGGGGGAGGGAGAGAAGTCTGTCAGCTGAGAGGGGCCATTGCTAGGGGACTCAGCACCACCACTCAGGAAGTCTGGTCAGTGGGGTCTGGTCAGCAGGGAATTGAACTCTGAGGCTCAGACACACAGAAAAGCTGGTCCAGTGACCCTTTCTTCTTTTTTCAGTTCTTGCCTTGCGTGCAGAGAGAGAGGAACTTCCAGTGCTGCTCTGGAGCCAGAGCCCACAGCATGGGAGGAGGCCCATCAGAGCAGCACTGCAGCTAGAGGCAGCTCCAGAGCCCTCCGGGCCCTGCACTAGCATAGCCAAAGACCAGCCAAAGCGAAGATGCCAGGCCTGTGCCTGCCATGGCCACTGGCCTCAGCCTCCCAGCTGAGGAAGTGGCTGGAGATAGTTGTGGCAGAGAGGGAGGTTGCAAGCTTAAAGGCCAGCCAGCAGCTCCATGCCCCTAGTCCTGGGCATGGTGAGCCTTGAGCCAATGGGAGCCAGGGTGTTAAGCCTGGGGTTCCTCCTACCTCACCTAAAGAGAGGCCTCTTTTTATTTACTAGGCCACAGCCCTATGCATCAGGACCTTTTCATTTGCTGGTGCTGGGGCTGTCTATCTATGAGATTGGAGGTGCTTGAGGGCAGGAAAAGGAGCTGTGAGAAAGAGTTCCAGGCTCCTCCTGCAGTGACCTGCTCTTCCATGAGAGCAGAAAAGAGCCTCAATGAATAGGGTTCCATGGCTCCTCCTGCTCCCCAGGGTGGACTCCTCCTCCAGGCATGGAGGTCTCTCCCGCTACTGGGCTTCTGGTGCTTGCCCCTGATTTGCTCCCTGGGACGAGGCTCTTCTTAACAGCAGAGGCAGGCAAGGGGTAGCAGGGGACCAGGTGGGGGGCTTCAAAGGGTACAGCACCAAATCTTCAAACTCAGCACTTGTGCCCCAGGTTCTCAATCTGTCTTCTGCCCTAGGATTTATTCATACTGTTAAATTACCTGTTATTATTATTTTAGCACAGTAGCATTTAAATAGAGTTTGATTTTGAAACATCATGCCTTTTTTTTTTTTTTTTTTGAGGCGGGTCTGGCTCACCGCTCGCCCAGGCTGGAGTGCAGTGGCTGATCTCTGCTCACTGCAAGCTCCGCCTCCCGGGTTCAGCCATTCTCCTGCCTCAGCCTCGGTAGCTGGGTTGCAGGCGCTGCCATCCGCGCCCGGCTAATGGGCTTTTGTGTATTTTTAGTAGAGCCAGGTTTCACTGTGTTAGCCAGGATGGTCTCGATCTCTGACCTGTGGTCCAGCCGTCTACGGCCTCAGTGCTGGGATTACAGGCTTGAGCCACGGCGCCGGCCAACATCATGCCTTTTGAACTCCTAATGTTAGATGGTGTTTTTGGCTGATCCTAAAATCTCTGATAGTTGTGTCTTTTTGTTGTATTTTGACTGAGTTACCACCAAAATCAACTGTTATTGAAACCTTTCAAAGGTATGGCTTTTAAAGGCCTTAACTTCTCTTGCCTGTTTGACCCTCAGTTTATTGTGGAAAAAAGGATCATGTAGTTTTATGTCTCGGGGATCAATCACTTTCCTCCATCCATGGCAGGGAGGTCACTTGCTTCAGAGGAGGGTTAGGAGGAGGGAGGTGAGGTGGTGTATGAATCAGCCCTGCCACCTGAACCTAGCCGCGTTACACCCTAGCTGGAGTCCCTGCTAGGAAGGGGGCCAGCCCACTGCCCTCTGCCCTCAACGTCAGCCACCCATCCCTCATCACCCCCAGGTTTTGCCCAGATTACAGGGACGTCTACTGATTAGGGGAGGGCGCGTGTTACGATGCTAGCTACAGGACCTGGGGGTGGTGACAGTGACAAGGATCTGGGTTATGTAAGTGGGCAGCCAGGTCTGGCCAGAGCAGTGACACATGCATCCACGTTGGTGCACTCCGCATACATGTGCGCTCACCTGCCTGGGCTCACGGCTGCACACCGCATGTTGTATCTTCAGGGTGCCGAGGAGATTGCTGTTTGCACCTGACCCAGGCAAGGGCCCTCTGTAATGGGTGCCATGATTTCCACAATGTCACTGGTTGCTGACTATCCACCTGTCTACTTGCCTGCCCTCTGTGTCTGGAGCTCTTGGAGACAAGACACACGGCTGTCATCTGGTTCTCTGCGTAAGGAGGAGTTTCCTAAGTGAGAGGCACAGCTGGATCAGCATGAACTCAGGTGAAATTAGCAGCCTGCTGCTTGTTCCCTCCTGCTGGCATGTGACAGTCGCTACCTGGTGGGCAGTGCTGTCCTCTGGGCAGGTGCTGAGGAGGGCCATCCCTGAGCACTCACCAGGTGCCCATTCTGCACTGACTGTGTAGACGGTTGTTTCTTGCATCCTCACAGCAACTCTGTGGGGTGGGTGCTGTCCCCAAATGTACCCATTTGACAAGTGAGCTGTCTAGGGTCAGAGGAGCTGATACTGGCCCAGGGACCCAGATGTGAGCCTGGGATGTGCTCTCAGCCCTGCCCTGGGCTGTGCTGGGCTCAAGCCCTGACCTCTGCGGCCTCCCAGCCCTGGATTCCAAATCTCCCTGGGGTTCTGGACTTCAGTGGGGCAGAGCCTGGCCTCGGAAGAGGCACTAAAATGGAGGCCCTGTGTGTGGGTGGTGGGGAGGCGGGGGTTCTCAGTCCAATTCTGTGCCTTAAGGTGGAAGGAGGTCTCACCAAGAATTCAGACTTCGGGTGTGGTCACTGATGGTCCCTGTGGGCCTCACTGGACACATGGGGTCCTTCGTCTAGGAGTAGGGTGGGGAGCCCTCTGCCCTTGGGCAGTTGTGGAAAATGAAGGAGCTCTGGAGGGCTGCCTGGAGGGTGATGACTGTCCCTCCTGGTCAAAGGGGCTTGGAGACTGAGACCTTCTGCAAGCAGCCCTTTCTCTGACTGATCCCCTGGTGGTCTTGCCCTTCCTTCACCCCCAGTATTCCTTGGGGAGATGGTCCCCCTGGGTATTCTCTGGGACCAAGGCCTCAGAGTTCTCTTGTTCTTTCTTGGTGACCTGGGAAAATGAAGCCCCTTCCTGTATTGACAGCTGGGAATTGTGGAGTCTGCCATCCCTCCACCTGAGATGGGGTCTCCACGAGCACAGAGGCTACTATGGATGCAATAGATCATTTTCCCCAAACCAAACACCCTTCTGGCTTGGCTGGCATTGTTCCTGAAGCGGCTTCCCTGGCCAGAGTGTGTGAGAATTGGAGTAGAATGGAGCAGTCACCAGTTATCTTGCTTCCTGCAGAAAACTGGGCATCTTCATGGAGATTGATCCTCTGCAGATCTCCGCTCCTGACCACATCTGCCTCCAGGTGCCCAGAAAAGCTCATCATGAGCCCTTGACGCTTGGCATGGTGGACACCATTTGCCCAGCTAGGGCAGGTGTGTATCCATCTGAGAGCATTTGAGGACAATAGGCCTCTCTTTCCACGTTGCCCTGTGCTCAAATCCTCAGGAAGGAGCCCACCCCAGGTGGGATGCAAGGATTCTAGAGACTGGGGAGGGGGTGGGGTCACTGGGTCCGGCCCCCGTCACCTGGAAGGGGTGGTAGAATGGGGCTCCTCGGGCCGGAGGGTGTCTAGGGGTGTGGCAGGACTGGTTTGGGTGTTTTCTGGAGCACTCGGGTACAGCAGAACCATTGGCTGACTTGCTCTTGTGGGATGGTGATGGATGAGGTCATGGATACCCCGCATATGCATGGGTGAGGGGACATTATTGACAAGTATGAGCAGGTACAGGTAGGGCCGCTCCCTTGAGGGAGGTGGGACCTTGTCTCCCTCACTGTGCCTGGTCAAAGGCTCCTGGGCTCCCTAAGATCACAGGGCCGGGACAGGCTGTCCATGCCCTTGGGACCCCAAGCGACTCACCTTGCCCCCCTCTCCCTGACGCCCTCTGGGTCACAGGGACATGGAGCTGGGGCAGCAGTGGACATGGTGTATGAGCATGTTGACATCTGGAAATTCACCGATTGCCTCAGGATTGTGTGGTGAGTCCTCTGACCCCTGACACATCGGTCTCACCTCAGGGACAAGTTTTGTTTTTAGAAAGATTCTCTGAGGCAGTATATGTCTCCCTGGCTCTGGCCAACCTCCCCTCCAGGGTCAGAACTCCTTCCTGCCTCTTCTGCAGGTCCAGCCCGTGGTCAAGGTTAGGGCAGAGCCTCGAGGCCCATCTAGGGAGCTCGGGAGAGTGGGGGGACAGACAGGGGCTGGGTCTGACCCCTGGGCTCTCAGCACTTAGGTCTCCACATCAGCAAGAGAAGAAGGGGCAGCCTGTGGGTCTGGCCCTGTCCCCTTAGGGGCTGTGCTGGTGAGATCTGGGGATGGTGGCCACAGGCTAGGGGACCCCTGGCCAGGCCTGTGGGCCATCGTGTAGCAGGTCTCCGAGGGCTCACGGGGCCCAGCTGAGGCATCCTATAGGGAGGGGCATGGAGATATCAACAGCTGTGACCCTGGGAGGCTGGCAGAGAAGAAGGGTAGGACCTGGCCTGGACATCTCACGGTGAGGCCAGTGGGGCAACAGAGCGTGCAGCTAGCTGAAGGCCCTGGGAGTGGTGCAGGGAAGGCATCTGGGCCTGGTAAGAGGAGCCCAGACTGGAGCCTGCCCCTCAGGACTCACAGGATGGAGAGAGGGAGGAGCCTGGTGGAAGGGGCGGGGTAAGCCCCTGAGACCTGCCACTTCTGGGATGCACCTGAACCAAGTCAGCCCAGGGTGGAGCTGACAGCCTTAGGAGGACAACAGATGGGGTAGGCAAGGAACAGTGGCTCACCTGGGAGCACTCAGTGGGGGCACTTGGTCAGTCCCCAAGGCTCTGCATGGCCCTCCAGAGACTCTGGTTCCCGCTGGCTCAGTCAGCAGCATTCAGGGTGGATGGAGGGGCTGAGTCAGCACAGGTAGGACAGCCAGGCACCCCATGTCCCAGCTGCTGCAGTGGCTGGGAGGAGGCTGAGGGATGAAGGCTGACTGCCCTGAGAGCCAGCTTTGGCTGGAGGTTGGTGGTGGGTCCAGCCCTACTGCCTGCAGAGTCCTTGGTCACCCTTGTCAACCCAGCTTTCTCCCCAGCATGCTGGGCAGCCCAGAGAAAGACCTGGGGGTTTGATGCCTGGGCTCTGACAGGAAGAGGGTCACAGAAAGGCCAGGGTGGGCCACAGTCTCTGGGCTGGGCAGGATGGGGGAAGATGGGGAACAGGCAGGGTCAGCGTCCAGCGTGCAAGGAGAGGCAGGTGCACGCTAGGAGGTCAGACCCTGCAAGGCCCATGGGGAGTGTCAGGTGCGAAGGGCTCCAGGTGCGTCCTCAGGGCACTGGGCAGCTCTCAGGTCAGGCTCTCTGGACATTGGTGGGTGATGGGGTCACTCCCAAGGCACTGCTGTCAGTCAGGACTTGGCCACCCACCCTAGGCGGCACCCATCCTGTCTCAGGACTGGACTTTCTCGGCTCCCACAGAGGGTGCCGCCTCCAGCCCAGGAGGGGCATTCCCATTGTGCAGCCTGAGGCCCCTCGCGGGCCCCGAGTGTTCCCTGCCAGGCCAGCCTCGAACTCGCAATTTCTAGGGTCCCAGTGCCTCACGAGGATCAGGTGCCCAGCGCCGTACGGAGGCCGTTGCCTTCCTTCCCTGTGCCTTCCTCCGGGCTGAGACTTAGGGTGGATGGGAGGGCTGGGGCCCTCTCACGGAGGGGGATGGCTCCTGGCCTGGGCAGGTCCTCAGCTCTGTCTGAGTTGACTTACAGTGAGATGAAGCTGGCTCCTGTCAGTGCCCTGGAGGTAAAGATAAGAGCCTGTGCCTGCTGCGTGTGAGGCTGCCCCAGGGATAGGAGAACCAGGGCTGGTGGGCGAGGCAGAGGGGTGGCCTGTGGGCTGAGGTGGTGGTGACTGGGAGTGACACACTGTCACTGGGAGAAACGGCAGTTCCTGCTCCACCTGAAACCAAGACCCTGCCCCGTGGTGGTTCAACCAAAACCCGAACCAAGAACCACAGTCTTGCTCAGAAGTCACTGCCTTACTGCCTTCTTGTTCTAGGACCCCAGCTGAAGGCTTGGAAATAACCAAAACACAGGGTTTTTGTGGTCTGAGGATGCTGACTCCTGGCATCAGGGGGCCAGGCAACTGGTGCCCATTCTATCAGAGGGTCTCAGCCTCCCAGGGTCTACCCTTTCCTGGCTTGTTTCAGTTCCTGGAGTCCAGGACCCAGCATCCATGGGCCGCTACCAGAGGCCAGACAGCTCTGCTAACTCCATCCTGGCTCATTTGAGAGCAAAGATGGCAGGAAATAAAACCACTGACAAGTGACTGAAGATGCTTGGAGACTGGTTAAAATATAAGAACAGCAAGAAGGTAACATGGGGAGGGAGTGGCCCCCATGACTGCTCTCTGCAGAGCCAGGAGACAGGTGCCCATGGCCGTGACCTGGCACCGTCTGCCTCTCAGCAGGTGGGTGGCACCCTGTTCTCACCCACAGGACAGCAGACCTGGTTGCCAGGCTTTTGACCCATCCATGCAAGCATCACCTTTCTGGGAGAAAACCTAATACCAGGACCTGGGCCACCCCACCTCAAGGGTATGGACGTGTCCTGGTGACCCGAAAAAAGGAAAAGGTCCAGGTCAGAGTGCACAACCCTGAGTGCTCCTCCATACTTTCAATTGTCGGGGGAGGCCTGCCTCTCCCTGGGAACCGAGGAGC
>NC_044992.1:17529759-17712630 GCF_008728515.1 Papio anubis | reverse complement strand
GGGGAAGAAGATAGTGGGAAAGAAGACCACCGAGACAGGGAGAAGATGTGGGGAGAGCTCTATTGTTTCACTGAACATTCCTCAGTTAAATGTTCTCATAAGTTACGTATTTACAACTTTTGCTCTTCTAGTTGGTATATTTTTTCTTCCTCCATCTCCTTTTTAACACCAAGTTGTAACTCCAACGACCTTCTTTTTATTTTCCAATGTTTTTCTTCTAAGACCATTCCTAACGCTAACACTTAATGTTGCAAAGCTCTGAATCCTATTTCCTGTCATCTTCATGCTTTCCCGTTGAGCTATCAGGAGATTTTCATCCTATTATTTTGTTTACACTAGGAACATTTCAGCTTGGCTAGACCTGTTTTCTACTTAATTTTTTTCAACTTCAAGCTTGACAAACCCAAATGTGCTCCTGTTTTTTGTTTTTGTTTTTGTTCTGAGAGGGAGTCTCCCTCTGTCGCCCAGACTGGAGTTCAGTAGGCTCACTGCAAGCTCCACCTCCCAGGTTCATGCCATTCTCCTGCCTCAGCCTCCCCGAGTAGCTGGGACTAAAGGAGCCCGCCACCACGCCTGGCTAATTTATATTCTTTTAGTAGAGACGGGGTTTCACTGTGTTAGCCAGGATGGTCTCGATCTCCTGACCTCGTGATTCGCCTGCCTCGGCCTCCCAAAGTGCTGGGATTATAGGCGTGACCAAATGTGCTCCTTTACCAATTGTTTCTGTACCAGGAATTGGTTTCTTGTTGCACTGTGATATACATGAAGCCATATACCTTTTTCAGCTCATTATCCCCAAAATGTTTTTGTACATTATTGACACAGAATAGACACCTAATATTTCTCAATTTTTATTGTTTTTCCTTGCCACAAAACAGCAATCACTTTTTTTTTAGTATGATGTACATGCCCTTCTATCATTTTGCCCTGAACTGTTTTATCAAATCTTATTTCTTGCCACTCCCCCATTTGTTTCCCACGCTGTGGCCATTCAGAACTACTTAGAGCGCTGTCAACTCTCCATGCTATTTTATAATAACACTAATGAAAAGGGACTTTATAGCAGAGACAGAACTCATTATTTTCCAAAAAATACATGCATATCTCCCATGTTGGGTAGTGTCCCGCAGAAAGTCATGTCCACCTGGAACCCAAGAATGTTGAGCTATTTGGAAAAAGTGTCTCTGCAGATAACACTTGGTGAAGACGAGGTCACAATGCATTAGGGTGGCCCGTAAAGCCAATGGCTGTGTCCTTACAGGAAGGTGGTGGGAACATACAGAGACCTACAGTGAAGATGGCCATGAGACAAGGGAGGCAGAGTCTGGAGTTACGCTGCCTGCGGTCACGGAATGCCAAGGAGAGCTGGAAACCACCAGAAGCTAAGAAGGAGATTTTACCTGAAAGCCTCCCAAAGAAATCAATCATACTCACACCTCCCTTTTGAATTTCTGGCTTTGTGAACTGTGAAAAAATAAATTTCTATCATCTTAAGTCCCACGGTTTATGGTCATTTGTTCTGTTCATAGCCTTAGGAAACTAACACAGCATGCTAAGGGAAAAGAAGAAAATTCTGCGTAAAATGTCATTTTACTTTTTAAAGTAACTACTATTGACAGTAAATGAGTATTCTTCCAAGATTCATATGCAGAACGTACATGCAGCCCAGAACATTTTTGGAGACCTATGGCACAAGTGATATGATCAATAAAATCCAAATATTAACCTACGAAAAGAATTATTTTTTCTTTTGCAGTATTTAAAGGTAATAAGCAGAGGTCATGAGCCCTATAAAAATCTACTCATTTGTTGTTACTTGATACTTATGATCCACTGACATATTTAGGTTTTTAATTCTTTGTACAGATTATCGTTTGTCTTGCTACACAACAAATTTTTTTATCATATATCTAAGTTTTTGTTTTTTTTTTTTTTTTTTTTTGAGAAGGAGTCTTGCTCTCCCCATGCTGGAGTGCAGTGGCACAATCTCGGCTCACTGCAAGCTCCGCCTCCCGGGTTCATGCCATTCTCTTGCCTCAGCCTCCGGAGTAGCTGGGACTACAGGAGCCTGCCACCACGCCCCGCTAATTTTTTTTTGTATTTTTTGGTAGAGACGGGGTTTCACCGTGTTAGCCAGGATGGTCTCGATCTCCTGACCTTGTGATCTGCCCGCCTTGGCTTCCTAAAGTGCTGGGATTACAGGTGTGAGCCACTGCGCCCGGCCAACAGCTGCTTGTAGTTAATAAAAACATAATTCCATTTTCCTTTTATGTATAGATTATAAGTAAAATCGGCATTTAAAAAGAAAAATCTGTTCCACAATTTCTATTGGTATTGTATGTAGTATAACATATAATTTGTCTTATTTTTCCTTCACTCATTGACAGCTTAAGTAAATTTTTTAAACCAAGAAACTCCTTTCACATACCAGGCCCAGTGACTGGAATTGAGTATTCAGTATTGAATAGAGCAAACAAGTTTCTTTTTTTTTTTTTTTTTTTGAGACGGAGTCTCGCTCTGTTGCCCAGGCTGGAGTGCAGTGGCTGGATCTCAGCTCACTGCAAGCTCCGCCTCCCGGGTCTATGCCATTCTCCTGCCTCAGCCTCCCCAGTAGCTGGGACTACAGGTGCCCGCCACCTCGCCCGGCTAGCTTTTTGTATTTTTTTAGTAGAAATGGGGTTTCACTGTGTTAGCCAGGCTAGTCTCGATCTCCTGACCTCGTGATCCGCCCGTCTCGGCCTCCCAAAGTTCTGGGATTACAGGCTTGAGCCACCGCGCCCGGCCAAGTTTCTTAGCATTAAGTTCATATTCTATGTTATAAACATTTTTCCAGTGAAATTACTGCAATGTTTACAAGCAATATTGAATTGTGTTCTTATAATCACCTATCTCCATTTATTGTTGAGAATGAAGAAAATTGTAGAGCACATAATTCACTGCAATGATTTTTTTTTTTTTAGACAGAGTGTCGCTCTTGCTGCCCAGGCTAGAGTGTAGTGTCACCATCTCGGCTCACTGCAACCTCCGCCTCCTAGATTCAGGCAATTCTTCTGCCTCAGCCTCCTGAGTAGCTGGAATTACAGGCATGTGCCACCACGCCTGGCTAATGTTTTGTTTAATAGAGAAGGGGTTTCACCAGGTTATCCAGGCTACTCTCGAACTCCTGACTTGAGATGATCCACCCGCCTCAGCCTCCCAAAGTGCTGGCATTACAGGCATGAGCCACTGCACCCAGCACAATGCTTATGGTGGTTTTAAAGTGACCTGAGTGAATATAGTGCTTATAGCAATTCCTCATCTGCCATTCATTTCATCTAGTAATCTGCTCTAACTACATTATTTCTTTTTATTAAATGTCTCGGGATAAAAAAAGATATTTTGTAATTATACTCAAGCTTCAAATACAGTATCATTCTCCATAAAATACTAAATGTATGTAAAGCTTATATAAAATTTAAAGAATAATTGTGACACTAAAGTAATCCAGCAAATATATAAAGGTATTTTTGAAGTCCGAAAAATAGAATCAGAAAATAGAATACATGAAGAATTAAAAGGAAAATGAGAAGCTGAGAACAACTTTAAAAATAGGACATTTATAGCAATGAGTTATTTTGATGCATGACAGAAATTATCAGTTAATTATAAAGATGTCACAGACAGTAAAATATAAATGAAAAATAAGCAATTACTTGTATACCACTAAATAACAAAGGAAGCTTGCCAGATAGGAATGCCAAATGTATAGGAAATGAAATCAAAACTAAAATGTGGTCTTATAGGAATGAATATTATCTAGAAATCAAAAGACAAGGTAAAAAACCATATGATAAAATTACAGAAGAAGGTGAAACATTTGAGAAAGACAAGCATTAACCTAATTAAAAGACAAATGAATAGTCTATCATATTTTGGTCATGTTTTCATAAGTTATTTCTGATGAAATATTATGAGTTTCTCCTGAAAAGGACCAGAGTTATGTTTTGACCCCTTGCATAGTTTGTATGACATCAGGAATGTAGCAGAGTATTACTTGAATTGAAAAAATGAACCACAAATATTTCAGGGAAGTGGCATGGAAAGTGAATGAATGGTCTGCATAAAGCCAGAGTCATATAACGAAGAAACAAAACTGTCTTGTTGCCAACTGGGTTAGATATAGAAATCACAAGTAGAGAAGTTTAACATGGCAATATTAAGCCTACTTTGAACATTGTGGAGCGATTGGCACATAGCAAGTTATTGAAAAATTTTTATTTATAGCCATTCACAAAGGAGTCAAAGCAAAATACATCATTTATATATTTCACATATTTATGTATTCAGTGGCCTTTACCATAAAGCATTGAAATAAAAACAGTAACAATAAATTATCTTAATTATTTGATGAGCTATTTATATGAAATATTTATAAAAGGATAATAGTAGAAAAATAGAATTGATATTCTTCTAAAACTCAAACACTGAAGATGATAATCTGGTGATTAAAATAAATAATAACCATGGCTACTATATTTTTAAAAAGAAATTAACCAATATCTAGAACGTGGAGAAATTGAAACCCCTGTACACTGTTGGAAGAGATTTAAAGTGGTGCAGCTTCTATGCAAAACAGTATGTCAGTTCCTCAAAACTTAAAAGCAGAATTACTGTATAATCCAGCAATTCCACTTCTGGATACATACTAAGTAAAACTGAAAATAGGGTCTAAAACAAATAGTTTTATACCCATGTTCAAAGCAGCATTGTTCACAACAGCCAAAAAGTAGAAGCAACCTAAGTGTCCATTAGTGAATGACTGTATAAGCAAAATGTGATACATGTTTTGGCGCACAGTAAAATATTATTCATCCCCAAAATGGAAGGAATTCTGATGTATGCTATAGCATGGATGAAACTTGACTACATTATGCTAAGTGAAAGAAGCCATTTACAAAAAGCAAATACTGTATAATTTTATTTATATGTATTATCTCGAGTGGGCAAACTCCTAGAAATAGAAAATAGAATGAAAGTTACTAGGGGGTGGGGGAGGAGAAATTGGGAGTTGTTTAATGGGTATACAGTTTCATTTTTGCAAGATGAAAAAGTTGTGGAAATTGGATTTACAATAATGTGAATATACCAAATACTGAACTGTGTACTTAAAAATGGTTAAGAGGGTAAAAATAGTATGTTCATTTGTGATAATTAAATCAATTTAACAATAAAACAAACAAATGAATCAATAAATCTCTCTACATATTAATTCATTGTGGAGCTACTCAAATATAAATTGTTATTCTTACGGGACCCAAAACCAGGTAAAATGGATTATATATACATATAAGTGTTATATATACATATCACTGTAAGTTTTGTATATACATATAATTGTAAGTTTTGTACTGTCACAACAGTCAATGTGTGAGTCAGGCTTACATCACGTCTTTGTGTGATTCTAGATCTTCTATGCTCCATATCAGTACTTTTGTTGTGGACCTTTTCTTTTGTGGTTTTGTCACTATTGTTGTTGGTTCTGTGTTTGCATTTAAAAAAAAAAAAGTGAAAATAACTCTGTTTATTAAGGTAATAATTATTCGCGGTTAATTTATTTGATAATTTCAGAGAACTGGAAAATTTCTCTTTTTAAAACTCAGAAGGCCGGGCGAGGTGGCTCATGCCTGTAATCCCAGCACTTTGGGAGGCCGAGGCGGGTGGATCACAAGGTTAAGAGATCGAGACCATCCTGGCTAACATGGTGAAACCCCATCTCTACTAAAAATGCAAAAAATTAGCCGGGCGTGGTGGCGGGCGCCTGTAGTCCCAGCTACTCGGGAGGCTGAGGCAGGAGAATGGCATGAACCCAGGAGGCGGAGCTTGCAGTGAGCCGAGATCATACCACTGCACTCCAGCCTGGGCAGCAGAGCAAGACTCCATCTCAAAATAAATAAATAAATAAATAAAACTCAGGAAAAAAATCCATTAATCTGATTAAAACTTTAATCAGAGGACGATGGTTTTGCCTAGCACACATCTTTTGAAACCTATTTAAACTAAGCATAAGTGTTTTGCTTTGCAACACTTTGTAATTTGGATCATATATCTGATATAGCAGAAATTTTTAATGCCTTCCCCAAATCCATTGCCCATTTACTTGAAAATTTGCCTTTTTTTCTGTTAAAGCCTCTGTACTCTTCCTGTGGTGATGTAAATCATAACTCCATGCTGGATCACAGAGTGTGGGGGCGCTCAGTCCTATACATGCCATCGTAATAATCAATCCCTGTGCTTAGAGATGGGAACATGAACTCCTCCGGACCAGGAGGTGCATGAAGATTGTGGGAAAGAAGATTCTGCTGTTGTTTTGTTCTTTTTTTCCTTGCATCTTTGAAATAATGTATTGTTCACTTTTGCACACACGCATCGTGAGGACAGGGCAGGTCCAGCCTGGGGCCTGCTCCCTACTGCAGCATTTCCAAGCCCCCAGAGTGGACCGAGGGGCAGGACATGGGCATGTCTTTCCATCTGTTGATTTTTTTTTTTTTTTTTGAGACAGAGTCTTGCTCTGTCACCCAGGCTGGAGTGCTGTCACATGATCTCGGCTCACTGCAACCTCTGTCTCCCAGGTTCAAGTAATTCTCCTGCCTCAGTCTCTTGCCTCAGCCTCCCGAGTAGCTGGGATTACAGGCGCATGCCACCATGCCCGGTTAATTTTTTTTTTTTTTTGTACTTTTAGTAGAGACAGGGTTTTGCCATATCAGCCAGGCTGATCTCTAACTCCTGACCTCAAGTGATCTGCCCACCCTGGCCTCCCAAAGTGCTGGGATTACAGGCGTGAGCCACTGTGCCTGGCTACCATCTGTTGATGTTTTGAGAGAGCTTCAGAAACTGACATTTTTTCCTTTTCATTGTACGTAGGTTAGAAAGCAAATACCTAATGCCTTTTGGGGAGCACTTTGATAACTTTGCAAGGGAAATGATCTGAAAACAAGAAAACAAGTGTTACTCAATAGAAACAAACCAGGTATTATGATTTTATTAATACACTGAAATACACTAGTCCTGAAACCTATACTTTGACTTTTGTTAGTAAATCATATCCCTCTATTGGTTGGCAAGTTTAAGCTGGATTTTCTTTTACTTGGAACTTCAATTAGCACGATCACTATTTGATAAATCCTGACCTATGTGATGTGTGTAGAACATCTTCAAAATTAAGGAAGTCCATTCTTATGATGGGGACAAGGTCAGAGTGACTCAACTTGTAACCAAAAGAAGTTCATCTTTCTGGCCGGGCGCGGTGGCTCAAGCCTGTAATCCCAGCACTTTGGGAGGCCGAGACGGGCGGATCACGAGGTCAGGAGATCGAGACCATCCTGGCTAACACGGTGAAACCCCTGTCTCTACTAAAAAATACAAAAAATTAGCGCCGGTGTGGGTGGTGTGTGCCTGTAGTCCCAGCTACTCGAGGCTGAGGCAGGAGAATAGCGGAACTCCAGGAGGTGAGCTTGCAGTGAGCCAAGATGGTGCCACTCGCACTCCAGCCTGGGCGACAAAGCGAGACCCGGCCTTAAAAAAAAAAAAAAAAAAAAAGAAGTTCATCTTTCTTAACTCCAATGTGCAGAGTACATCAAAAATGTATTATCAAAGTATTCTTCAATATCTAATGCAAAATACGTTAGTACAAATACATTTTTATTCAGATGTTATTCAAGCTCTATTTATATTTCTATAAAGATTACTTTTCAAACCAAAAAGTTATATAATTGTTGACACTGAATAAAATGTTTTAAATTCTTAAGAGTTTTGAATATCTATTATTTTTATATGTCAACTCTAAACAATAGCACTAGCATAAAAGTATCAAAATTTAAGGATGAGTTTATTATTAAAATATTCAGTAAAAGTCCTATATTTTATGAGAACTGATATTTTCTCTTTCACATATAATGTGTTTACATAATTTATTATTCTTCTAATAGCTCAAAAAGCAAACTGATAATCACATTTTCAGGGACCTAAGTCATTGTCATTTGTGTGATTCAAAGACCCAGGAATATAGTTATCAAATACAATTTCTAGCACATAAAGATAAAAAGACACACAAGACAAGATACTATAAGGAAAAATCAAGAGAAATAATTGACAACAGAAATATTCTCAAAAAGTGTTCATATTTTAGATCTTTAAGCTTAGATGATTAAGCAAATATGATTTTGTTCTAAGAAATAAAAGCCACATGGACACAGGGAGGGGAACATCACACACCAGGACCTGCTGGGGTCGGGGATGGGGCGTGGCGGGGAAGGGAAGGGACAGCATTAGGAGAAACACCTAATGCACGCAGGGTTTAAAACCTAGATGACAGGTTGATAGGTGAAGCAAACCACCATGGCACGTGTATACCTATGCAACAAACCTGCACGTTCTGCACAGGCATCCCATAACTTAAAGTAAAATAATTCTTTTAAAAAAAGAAAAAGAAAAGCCAACATAGTAAAATTTGATCATGAAACTGGTTACTTAAAAAATAGAATAACATAAAAACTTGAAAATGAATAGAGTATAATTTTTACAACTGAAAGCTTTAAAACTGAAATTGTTCCATTTTCAATTATTGAATGGAAGTGATTTCAGATTTTATTTAAATGAAGGAAAAAATTAATGGACCTGAAGAAAAGTCATAATAGAATATACAGAAAACAGTCTACAAGTGAAAACACAGAACAGAAGGTAGAAACTTTGGGAATACATTGAGATAGCCTAACATGCATTTAATGGTGTCACTGGGGAGTTGAGAAAGTGATACAAACATAACATTTGAAGAAAAATAGTTCAAAAATGTTTGATTTTCCAGAATCAATAAAATATCAACCCAAAGATTTGATAAGACCAATACATCTCAAGCAGGATAAATAAAATATCCACTTTGAAAAATCATAATCTTACTAGAGAAAACCAAGATGCTCTGCAGCAGCAGCCTGGCCTAGGAAACCAAAGCCGTGGCCCTTCCTTTTCAAGTTGGGAAGGGAGAGTCCTGATATCCTCTCTGGGTCTCTGGGGAGGGTGCAGCCCTGATGACCACTGAGTCATCTTCATGGTCATTCTCTTTTCTTGAATGATACAGCATTCAAAAAAATGTTTGCAGCCTAACAGTTTTACTGTCCTGTCCTGTAGAACCCAAGAAGTTTGACAGTCTTCCTTTAAGTCATCCCACTTTTTAATTCCTCTTTAGTTCAAACTAGCTCTATCTCTGTGGATATAATCCATCTCCATTCTTGGCTTTTCCTGAGATGGCTGATTTAATCCATGAGTCATATCCATGATCTCCATCATATGGCTGTTCTGCCTCACCTTTTGTTTTCTGTTCAGAACATGCTTCTTTCCTTTTCTTTTCTTTCTTTCTTCCTTTTCTTTCTTTTTTTTTTTTTCTGATGGAGTCTCACTCTGTTGCCCAGGCTGGAGTGCAGTGGTGCAATCTCAGCTCACAGCAAGCTCTGCCTCCCCAGTTCATGCTATTCTCCTGCCTCAGCCTCCCAAGTAGCTGGGACTACAGGCGCCTGCCACCATGCCCGGCTAATTTTTTGTATTTTTAGTAGAGACGGCATTTCACCGTGATAGCCAGGATGGTCTCGATCTCCTGACTTCGTGATCCACCCACCTCGGCCTCCCAAAGTGCTGGGATTACAGGAATAAGACACCGCGGCCGGCCTTTTTTTTATTTTTATTTTTATTTTTTTGAGATGGAGTTTTGCTCTTGTTGCCCAGGCTGGAGTGCAATGGCGCAATCTTGGCTCACTGCAACCTCCGCCTCCTGGGTTCAAGCGATTCTCCTGAGTCAGCCTCCCGAGTAGCTGGGATTACATGCATGCATCACCATGCCTGGCTAATTTTGTATTTTCAGTAGAGACGGGGTTTCTCCACGTTGGTCAGGCTGGTCTTGAACTCCCGACCTCTGGTGATCCACTCACCTGGGGCTCCCAAAGTGCTAGGATTATAGGTGTGAGCCACCGCGTCCGGCTGAACATGTTTCTTATGTTTTGCAATATAGATAGGCTGAGGATGTTTCAGATATTCAAGCTGTGATTTCCTTTTTTTTTTTTTTTGACAGACTCTCGCTCCATCACCCAGGCTGGAGTGCAGTGGAGTGATCTCAGCTCACTGCAGCCTCCACCTCACAGGTTCAAGTGATTCTCATGCCTCAGCCTCCCGAGAAGATGGGACTACAGGTGCATGCCACCACACCTAGCTATTTTTGGTATGTTTACAAAAATGGTAGAGTTAGGGTTTCACTAAGCTGGTCTCAAACTCCTGACCTCAAGTGATCTGCTCTCCTCGGCCTTCCAAAGTGCTGACATTACAGGAGTGAACCACCGCAGGTGGCCTGTGATTCCTTTTTATTTAAGTATTATTTTAATTTATCTCTTTTCTGTTGCACTTTACTGTAAGTGGTAAAGAGAAACCACACCACTCATTCATCACTTCGCTTAGAAATCTCCTCAGCAAAATATACAGTTTCATCACTTGCAAGTTCTACCTTTCACAAAATATTAGAACATGATACATCCAAGTTCTTTGCCACTTTATAACAAGGATCACTTTTCCTCCTGTTTCTTTTTCTTTCTTTCTTTCTTTTTTTTTTGAGACGGAGTCTCGCTCTGTTGCCCAGGCTGGATTGCAGTGGTGCGATCTCGGCTCACTGCAAGCTGTGCCTGCTGGGTTCACGCCATTCTCCTGCCTCAGCCTCCCAAGTAGCTGGGACTACAGGCACCTGCCACCATGCCCGGCTAATTTTTTGTATTTTTAGTAGAGACGGGGTTTCACCGTGTTAGCCAGGATGGTCTCGATCTCTTAACCTTGTGATCCACCCGCCTCGGCTTCCCAAAGTGCTGGGATTACAGGTGTGAGTCACCGTGCCTGGCCTTTTCCTCCTGTTTCTAATAAGCTACATCTTATTTCCATATGAGACCTCACCAGAATGGCCTTCACCTTTCATAATTTTACCAACATTCTATTCATGATGATATAGGCATTTTCAAAGCCAACAGATATATGCTTTTAAAAAATAGTTCACCTCTTTTCCTTCTGAAGCAGCACCGTAACTTAATTGGAGGGGGATACAATTCAGGATACAATCCAGTCCGTACCAGTTGGTCACTATGGTTCCAAGCTTGAGTATAACTACAAAGTATCTTTTTTAATCCCAAGACATTTAATAAAAAGAAATAATGTTAATGTAGTTAGAGCAGATTACTAGATGAAATGCATGACAGATAAGGAATTGCTATAAGCACTATGTTTCACTCAGGTCATTTTAAAACCACCATAATAACTATGAAATCATTGCATTGGGCCAGGCGCAGTGGCTCATGCCTGTAATGCCAGCACTTTGGGAGGCTGAGGCGGTGGATCATCTGAGGTCAGGAGTTCGAGACTAGCCTGGACAACCTGGTGAAATCCCATCTTTACTAAACAAAAAATTAGCCGAGTGTGGTGGCACAAGCCTATAATCTCAGCTACCCAGGAGGCTGAGGTAGGAGAATTGTTTGAACCCAGGAGGTGGAGGTTGCAGTGAGCTGAGATGGTGACACTGCACTCCAGCCTGGGCAGCAAGAGTGAAATTCTGTCTTGCAAATACAATATAGTTAGCTGAAGACCTTTCACGGGGAAATAAGATATCAGTAGATATTCCGGGATTTTAAACTAGAATACAAAACAGGAAAATTTTTTTAAAAACCATAGGGTAATATGAAATGTATTTACATCCTTACATTTAACTGCTTATTTTACAAGCAATAAGTTACCATTCACCAATTAATAGTCTAGGTCAAGTTCACCTGTAAGTATTAATACACATAAACTTCTATGAAGTTCTACAATGCCAAATAAAAAAGCAACATTTAGGTGTAACGTGTATTTTATATAGGCATAATGCAACACCAGCATTACAGGATTGCATTGACAAATTCTCTTGACTCTAAGGCATGATGTTAAAAGACTTGGCAGTTTAACTGTTTTTGGGTTTTTTATATTAAGGAAACCTAAATTTGTATGAGTGAATTAATTAAATTGAATTAATTACATTTCCTTATAGGTTTATCAGTTTATCCTATCTTTGCTAAAATAATATGCACTGCCCCACAAAATGAATGCCGTATTCAGTCATGTTTCAGCCACAATCTTAAAGATTTGGGGAAACAAATGCAGTCTAAAATCCGAGATTCCATGTTCAACGCCAAAGGTACACACCTCTATTTTTTCCCCAGTGAGCCTCTAGGAAGAGTCTTCGAATTACATATCAAAGTGCACTTCATGGAAATGTAACGTTTTCGTCTATAGCTGGTGAACAGCATGCAATCTGACAGCACTGTCACTTAACAATCCGAGACTGCTCTGGATCTAAGTACTAAAAATGACCCACACTGCAATCGCAAAACATTTGGAAGTGGGACTTTATTGAACAAAGTTAGGCCGGGACCCTAAAGCAGCACTTGCTTCTTTTGCTCCAAGACGACGTTTAAACGTTTGTTATACTGTTTCTTTTTCCCCCCAACTCTACTCCCACACTGCCTTCTCTCCCCCACCACCTTCTTCCACCGTCTTTCCCCGCTTCCCTTCTCCCTCCCCGCGCCCTCCCCTCTTCTCCCAGCACTGTCTTCTCAGCCCGTCTTTCTGCCTTTTTCATCCCCTCTCCCCACCTCGTTCCCTGCTTCATCCTCTTCTCTCCCACCGATCTTTTTCCCCTCTCCGTCTCTTTCCCCAACGTCGTCTTCGCCACTTTCCCCTCCCTTCTTCTTCCCCCCATTCCGTCTTCCTCCCTTCTCCCTCCCCACCCTTTTCTTCCCCTGTCCCTCTCCCCTTTCCAACCGTCTTCTTCCCCACCTTCTGCCCTTTCCCTCCCCTCTCCTTCCCGACCCTTCTCCTTTCCCACCTTTCCCTTCCCCACCTTTTTCTCCCACCTTTTTTCCTCCCTCTCCTTCTTCCTCAACGTCTTCTCTCCTCCTTCCCCACCGCGGTCTTCCCGCATCCTCTGCTGTCCTCTCCCCACCGTCTTCTTCCCGCACCTTCTACTCCCCTTCAGTTTTTTTTCTCTTCCCCACCGTTTTCTTTCCCTCAGTCTCTCCGCCTCCTCGCAGCACCGGTTCCTGTGGCGACAGCTTTTCCTCCCATGTCCCTCTCCCCACGGCCTCCCCCACCCTCCTCTCCACCCGCTCGCTTCCCCTCTCCACCTTCCCGCCTATTCCCGCAGCAGCGTCTTCCCGCCGCTCCCTCTCCTCCCCTCCCCCTCCCTCTCCTCACCGTCTTCTCCCGGCCTATTACTGCAACCGTTTTCTTCCTCACCCCGCACCGTTATCTTCCCATGTCTTCCCACCTGCATGCAGCAGCCTCTGTCTGCCGCGGTCTTCTCACCGCCCTCTTCTCCTCTCCCCATCGTCTTCTTTCCTAGCCAAGATCTTATTCTCCACCGTCTTCTTCCGCCTCCATCTTCCCACCTTCTTCTCGCAGTAGCGTCTTCCTGCCGCGCTTTTCTCTCCCCGCATCCCCTTCTTCCCTCTTCTTCTCCCCACCGTGTTCTCTCCCCACCTTCTCCCCGCACTGTCTTCTCCCTTCACCGTCTTCTCCAGGCGCCTTCCCCACAACCGTTTCCCGCGCCCCGCCCCCACCGTTTTCTTCCCCTGAAACCGTTTTCTTCCCATGTCCTCCCACCTTCTCGCAGCAGCCTCTGTCTGGGGCGGTCTTCTTCCCACTCTCTTCTCTCCCTCTCCCCATCCTCTTTATTACCAGCGTCTTCTTCTCCAACGTCTTCTTCCCTTCCCCACCATTCTCTGCCCATTTCCGTCTCCCCACCTTCTCGCAGCAACGACTTCCTGCCGCGCTTTTCTCTCCCCGCACCCTCTTCTCGCCGCTTCCTCTCCCTACCGTCTTCGTCTTCTCGCCCACTCCCTTCTCCGCGCTCTCCCGCTGCCTTTCACTTAGAAGCCCTCCACGCGTGCGCGCGCCTGTGTCCCTACGCCCGGTGTGTCTCTGCGCCCAGGTAGACCCGTGAGCTGGGCCCCTGAGCTCCGCGCCAGCAGCCAGCTGGAGACCCCGGAGAGTCGCTGCCTGTGCCACCGCGGCTGTCGCCACCCCCGCCGCTACCTCAGAACTGAACAGTGTTGGCTGCGGACGGAAGACAGTGGGGCCCAGAAGACTGCGGGGAGATGGGGAGGAGGGGACGGAGAGGGTGGGAAAGACCTTGGAAAGTGAGGCGGGGGAGAAGAAGGTTCGGGGAAGAAGACTGTGGGGAGAAAGTGCAGGGAGAAGACAGTGTGGTAGGGAAGACAATGGAGCAAAACGGTGAGGAGAAGGAGAAGGACGGTGGGAAAAAAAAACCGTGAGGACAAAGCCGGGCGCGGTGGCTCACGCCTGTAATCCTAGCACTTTGGGAGGCTGAGACGGGCGGATCACAAGGTCAGGAGTTCGAGACCTGCCTGGCCAGCATGCTGAAACCCAGTCTCTACTAAAAATACAAAAATTAGCCGGGCGTGGTGGCGACCGTCTGTAATCCCAGCTATTCCAGAGGCTGAGGCAGAAGAATCGCTTGAACCCGGAAGGCGAAGGTTGCAGTGAGCTGAGACCGCACCACTGCACTCCAGCCTGGATGACAGAGCAAGACTCCATCTCAAAAAAAGAAAAAAAAATACAGTGGGGAGAGGGCGAGGGGAAGAAGATAGTGGGAAAGAAGACCACCGACACAGGGAGAAGAGGTGGAGAGAGCGCTGTTGTTTCACTGAATATTCTTCAATTAAAGTTAAAATGCTCTCATAAGTTCTGTATTTCCAACTTTTGCTCTTCGGGTTGGTATATTCTTCCTCCGTCTCTCCTTAATTTTATTCAACACCAAGTTGTAACTCCAAAGACCTTTCTCTTTTTATTTTCTAATGTTTTTATTTTGTAATGTTTTTCTTCTAAGAACATTCCTAACGCTGGTAGCACTTTACAGTGTTGCAAGGCTGTGAATCCTATTTCCTGTCATCTCTTCATGCTTTCCCATTGAGATACCAGCAGATTTTCATCCCATTATTTTGTTTACACTAGGAACATTTTAGCTTGGCTAGACCTGTTTTCTACTTGATTTTTTTCAACTTCAAGCTTGACAAACCCCAATGTGCTCCTTTACCAATTGTTTCTATCTCGGGAATTGGTTTCTTGTTGCACTGTGGTACACATGAAGCCATATACCTTTTTCAGCTCATTATCCTCAGAATGTTTTTATACGTTATTGACACAGAATAGACACCTAATAAATATTTCTAAATTTTTATTGTTCTTGCTTGTCACAAAACAGCAATCACTTTTTTTTTTAGCATGATACATGCCCTTCTATCATCTGCCTATCATTTGCCTATCAAACTTTATTTCTTCCCACTCCCCCATTTGTTTCCCACTCTGTGGCCATTCCGAACTACTTAGAGCTCTGTCAAGTCTCCATGCTATTTTATAATAATCATTGCTAATGAAAAGAAAAGGAGCTTTAAAGCAGAGGCAGAACTCACTGTTTTCTAAAAAACACATGCATATCTCCCATATTGAATAGTGTCAGAAAGTCATGTCCACCTGGAACCCGGGCGTGGTGGCACACGCCTGTAATCTCAGCTACTCGGGAGGCTGAGACAGGAGACTGAGGCAGGAGAATTGCTTGAACCTGGGAGACGGAGGTTGCAGTGAGCCAAGATCGTGTCACTGAACTCCAGCCTGGGTGACAGAGCAAGACTCCGTCTCAAAAAAAAAAAAAATCACAGATGGAAAGACGTGCCCATGTCCTCTCCTCGGTCCACTCTGGGGCCTTGGAAATGCTGCAGCAGGGAGCAGGCCCCAGGCTGCACGTGTCCTGAACTCATGATGCGTGTGTGCAAAAGTGAACAATAAATTATTTCAAAGATGCAAGGAAAAAAAGAAAATATCAACAGAATCTTCTTTCCCATAATCTTCATGCACCTCCTGGTCCGAATGAGTTCATGTTCCCATCTCTAAGCACAGGGATTGATTATGACGGCATGTATAGGACTGAGCGACCCCACACTCTGTGATCCAGCATGGAATTATGATTTACATCACCATAGGAAGAGTACAGAGGCTTAAACAGAAAAAAAGGCAAATTTTCAAGTAAATGGGCAATGAGTTTGGGGAAGGCATTAAAAATTTCTGCTATATCAGAGATGTGATCCAAATTACAAAGTGTTGCAAATCAAAACATATATGCTTAGTTTAAATAGGTTTCAGAAGATAAGTGCTAGGCAAAACCATTGTTATTAAAGTTTCACTAGGCTGCTGTCATGGAGTGAATAGGAAATATTTGTACATGGAAATGGATTTTTTTCTGAGTTTTAAAAAGAAAAGCTTTCCAGTTCTTTGAAATTACCAAATAACCATGAATAATCATTACCTCAATAAAAAGTTATTTTCACTTTAAAAAAAGAAATCCAAACACAGAACCAACAACAGTGAGGAAACCACAAAAGAAAAGGTCCACAACAAAAGCACTGATACGGAGCATAGAAGATTTAGAATCACACACAGACGTGCTCTAAGCCTGGCTCACACCTTGTTGTGACGTTAGTGCAAAACTTACAATTATATGTATATACAAAACTTACAATGATATGTATATATAACACTTATATGTATATATAATCCATTTTACCTGGCTTTGGGTCTCATAACAATTTATATTTGAGTGGCTCCACAGTGAATTAATATGTAGACAGATTTATTGATTCATTTGTTTATATTTTATTGTTAAATTGATTTAATTTTATCACAAATGAACATACCATTTTTACCCTCTCAACCATTTTTAAGTATACATTTCAGTATTTAATATATTCACATTGTTGTAAATCCAATTTCCACAACTTTTTCATCTTGCAAAAGTGAAACTGTGTACCCATTAAACAACTCCCAATTTCTCCTACCCCACCCCCCTAGTAACTATCATTCTATTTTCCGTTTCTAGGAGTTTGCCCACTTGAGATACTACATATAAATAAAATTATACAGTGTTTGCCCTTTGTAAATGGCTTATTTCATTTAGCATAATGTAGTCAGGGTTCATCCATGCTGTAGCATACATGAGAATTCCTTCCATTTTGGGGATGAATAATATTTTACTGTGTGCCAAAACGTGCATCACATTTTGCTTATACAATCATTCATTGATGGACGCTTAGGTTGCTTCTACTGTCTGGCTATTGTGAACAATGCTGCTTTGAACATGAGTGTAGAACTATCTCTTTTAGACCCTATTTTCAGGTTTACTGGGTATGTATCCAGAAGTGGAATTGCTGGATTATACAGTAATTCTGCTTTTAAGTGTTGAGGAACTGACATACTGTTTTGCATAGCATCTGCACACTTTAAATCTCTTCCAACAGTGTACAGGGGTTTCAATTTCTCCACGGTCTGGACAACATTTGTTATTTTCTTTTTAAAAATATAGTGGCCATGGTTATTATTTATTTTGATCACCAGATTATCTTTTTCAGTGTTTGAGTTTTACAAGAATATCAATTCTATTTTTCTATTATCCTTTTATAAATATTTTATATAAATATCTCATCAAATAATTAGGATCATTGTTACTGTTTTTATTTCAATGCTTTATAGTAAAGGCCACTGAATATATAAATACATAAAATATATAAATGATATATTTTCCTTTAACTCCTTTGCGAATGGCTATAAATACAGATTTTTCAATAAATTACTATGTGCCAATCACTCCACAATGTTCAAAGTAGGCTTTAATATTGCCATGTTAAACTTCTCTACTTGTGATTTATATATCTAACCCAGCTGTCAGCAAGACAGTTTTGCTTCCTGGTTGAAATGGCTCTGGCTTTATGTAGACCATTCATTCAATTTCCATGCCACTTCCCTGAAATATTTGTGGTTCATTTTTTCAATTCAAGTAAACATGCTTTTTTTTTTAATACTCTGCTACATTCCTGATGTCATACAAATTATGCAAGGGGTCAAAACATAACTCTGGTCCTTTTCAGGAGAAAGTAATAATATTTCATTAAAAATAACTTATGAAAACATGACCAAAATATGATAGACTATTCATTTGTCTTTTAATTAGGTAAATGCTTATTTGTCTTTCTCAAATGTTTCACCTTTTTCCATAATTTTATCATTTTACTTTTTTACCTTGTCTTTTGATTTCTAGATTATATTAATTTCTACAAGATCACATTTTAATTTTTATTTCATTTCCTATACATTTGGCATTCCTATCTGGCAAGCTTCCACAAAATTTAGTGGTATACAAGTAATTGCTTATTTTTCATTTATATTTTACTGTCTGTGACATCTTTATAATTAGTTGATAATTTCTGTCATGCATCAAAATAACTCATTGCTATAAATGTCCTATTTTTAAAATTTTTCTCAGCTTCTTTTTTCATTTTCAATTCTTCGTGTATTCTATTTTTTGATTCTTATTTTTTGGGCTTCGAAAATACCTTTATATATCCCTCTGGATTACTTTAGTGTCACAATTATTCTTTAAATTTTACATAAGCTTTACATACATTTAGTGTTTTGTGGATAATGATACTGTATTTGAAGCTTAAGTATAACTACAAAATATCTTTTTTTATCCCAAGACATTTAATAAAAAGAAATAATGTTAACGTAGAGCAGATTAGTAGACGAAATGAATGACAGATGGGGAATTGCTATAAGCACTATATTTCACTCAGGTCATTTTAAAACCAGCAAAATAACTACCAAATCATTGCATTGGACCAGGCGCAGTGACTCATGCCTGTAATGCCAGCACTTTGGGAGGCTGAGACAGGTGGATCATCTAAGGTCAGGAGTTTGAGACTAGCCTGGACAACCTGGTGAAACCCTGTCTCTAGTAAACAAGAAATAAGCCAGTCCTGGTGGCGCATGCCTGTAATCCCAGCTACTCAGGAGGCTGAGACAGGAGAATTAACTGAACCAGGGAGGCGGAGGTTGCAGTGAGCCAAGATCGTGCTACTGCACTCCAGCTTGGGTAGCAAGCGCAAAACTACATCTCAAAAAAAAAAAAAAAAAGTATATGTATATATATATATATATATATCATTGCATTGAATTGTATGCTTCAAAATTTTCTTCATTCTTGACAATAAATGGAGATAGGTGATTATAAGAACACAATTCAGTATTGCTTGAAAACATTCCAGTAATTTCACAGGAAAAATGTTTATAACGTAGAATATGAGCTTAATGACAAGAAACGTCTTTGCTCTGTTCAATACTGAATACTCAATTCCAATCACCGGGCCTGGTATGTGAAAAGAGTTTCTTGGTTTAAAAAATTTACTTAAGTTGTCAATGAGTGAGGGAAAAATAAGACAAATTTTATGTTATACTACATACAATACCAATAGAAATTGTGGAACAGATTTTACATTTTAAATGTCGATTTTACTTACAATCTATACATAAAAGGAAAATGAAGTTAGGTTTTTATTAACTAGAAGCTGTTATGAGAACGTGGACAGAAGTCTTCTATTTTCAAGTGCAAAGTTACTTACATTTAAGAAACAACTTAAGATATATGATAAATAAAAATTTTGTTGTGCAGTAAAATTAGAGTGCAAGACCAACCATAATCTGTACAAAGAATTAAAAACCTAAATATGTCAATGGATCATAAGTATCAAGTGACAACAAATGAGTAGATTTTTATAGGGCTCATGACGTCCGTTTTTCTATTACTCCTTTAAATACTGCAAAAAGAAAAAATACCCTCTTGGCAGGTTAATATTTGTATTTTATTGATCATATCACTTATGCCATGGGTCTCCAAAAATGTTCTGGGCTGCATATATGTTCTGCATATGAATCTTGGCAGAATACTCATTTACTGTCAATAGTAGTTTTAAAAAGTGAAATGACATTTTATGTAGCATTTTAATCTTTTCCCTTAGCATGCTGTATTAGTTTCCTGAGGCTAGGAACAGAACAAATGACCACAAACGGAGTGGCTTAAGACAATAGAGATTTATTTTTTCACAGGTCATGAGGCCAGAAATTCAAAAGGGAGGTGTATGATTGATTTCTTGGGGAGGCTTTCAGGTAAAATCTCCTTCTTAGCTTCTGGTGGTTTCCAGCTGTCCTCGGCATTCCGTGACTGTAGGCAGCATAACTCCAGACTCTGCCTCCCTTGTCTCATGGCCATCTTCCCTGTAGGTCTCTATAGATTCCCATGGCCTTTCTGTAAGGACACAGCCATTGGCTTTACGGCCCACCCTAATGCATTGTGACCTCGTCTTCATCAAGTGTACCTGCAGAGACCCTGTTTCCAAATAGCTTAACATTCTTGGGTTCCAGGTGGACATGACTTTCTGCGGGACACTACTTGCATGGGAGATATGCATGTAATTTTTAGAAAATACTGAGTTCTGCCTCTGCTATAAAGCTCCTTTTCTTTTCATTAGTGTTATTATAAAATAGCATGGACAGTTGACAGAGCTCTAAGTAGTTCTGAATGGCAACAGCGTGGGTAACAAATGGGGGAGTGGGAAGAAATAAAATGTGATAGGCAAATGATAGGCAGATGATAGAAGGGCATGTACATCATGTTTAAAAAAGTGATTGCTGTTTTGTGACAAGGAAGAACAATAAAAATTTAGAAATATTTATTAGGTGTCTATTCTGTGTCAATAACGTACAAAAACATTCTGGGGATAACGAGCTGAAAAGGGTATATGGCTTCATGTGTACCACAGTGCAACAAGAAACCAATTCCTGAGACAGAAACAATTGGTAAAGGAGCACATTGGGGTTTGTCAAGCTTGAAGTTGAAAAAAATCAAGTAGAAAACAGGTCTAGCCAAGCTGAAATGTTCCTAGTGTAAACAAAATAATGGGATGAAAATCTCCTGATACCTCAGTGGGAAAGCATGAAAAGATGACAGGAAATAGGATTCAGAGCTTTGCAACATTGTAAAGTGTTACCAGCGTTAGGAATGTTGTTAGAAGAAAGAAAAACATTGGAAAATAGAAGTTCTTTGGAGTTATAACTTGGTGTTGAAAAAAATTAAGGAGAGACGGAGGAAGAAAAGAATATACCAACCCAAAGAGCAAAAGTCGAAAATACAGAACTTATGAGAACATGTCAACTTTGAGGAATGTTCAGTGAAACAACAGAGCTCTCCCCACCTCTTCTCCCTGTCTCAGTGGTCTTCTTTCCCACTATCTTCTTCCCCTCGCTCTCTCCCACTGTATTGTTTTTTCTTTTTTTGAGATGGAGTCTTGCTCTGTCATCCAGGCTGCAGTCCAATGGTGCGGTCTCAGCTCATTGCAACCTCCGCCTCCCTTGTTCAAGCGACTCTCCTGCCTCAGCCTCTGGAGTAGCTGAGATTACAGGCATCCACCACCACGCCCGGCTAATTTCTGTATTTTTAGTAGAGACCGAGTTCTCCTGACCTTGTGATCTGCCTGCCTCAGCCTCCCAAAGTGCTGGGATTACAGGTATGAGCCGCCGCGCCCGGCCTCGTCCTCTCCGTCTTCTTTTCCACCCTCCTTTCTCCCTCTCCTCAGCGTTTTCCTCCACCTTCTTCTCTACCACACTGTCTTCTCCCTGCACTTTCTCCTTACTCCCCAGTCTTATTCTCCTCCTTCTCCCAGCTCCCACTTTCCAAGGTCTTTCCCACCCTCTCCGTCCCCTCCTCCCCATCTCCCCGCAGTCTACTGGGCCCCACTGTCTTCCGCCCGCAGCCAACACTGTTCAGTTCCTGAGAGTAGCAGTGGGGAGGCGAGGCAGAGGCTCAAGCAACGACTCTCCGGGGTCTCCAGCAGGCTGCGGGGGCGGAGCTCAGGGGCCCAGCTCAGGGTCTGCCTGGGCGCAGAGACACACCGGGCGCAGGAACACAGGCGCGCGCACGCGTAGAGGACTTCTAGGTGAAGGCGGTGGAGGCTCCGGAGAAGGGTGAAGACGATCAGGGGAAGACGGTGGGGGAGGAGGAAGAGGGGAGAAGAGGTGCGGGGAAAAGAACTCAGAGATCAAAGCGTCGAGATCAATCAAGAATCATCGTCAGGAAAAGAGCACGGCAATCCGAAAGAACCAATCCGGAATCGAAATCAGGCATTCAGATGCGATCGATTCCTCGGGCACGCTGGATTCAGGTCGAGATCATCGAACTCGGCATTTCAAAATCTTTCAGGCGCAAAGTCACGCCAGGCGTCAAAGCGTCAATCGGCGTCAGGCTTTGCGTCGTCTCATTCATTTCTCAAAATCAGGCACTGGATCAAAATCTCAAATCGACTCGAAATCGGCAAAACTCGTCGAAATCGCGAAACATCGAGAATCCAGGCATTTCGTCATTCAAAAACTAAAAAACGTCAAAATCAAAGATCAGGCGACAATCTTCCGATCAAAGCAGCATCAAAACGCGAAATCAAACGCAGATCAAAAACCCGTCAAACTTGCGCCGCGTTCGAATCAAAACACGCGTCGAAATCAACGCCAATCAAATCGCTTCATCGGTCAAATCAAAAATTCCAGATCCGCGTTCAGGCAAAACATTTCGTCAAAATCAAAAAAGGCAGCGTAGGAGAAGAAGAGTTTGGGGAAAAACAGAGTGATACTAACGTTTAAACGTCGTCTTAGACAAAGGAAGCAGAAGTGCTGCTTTAGAGTCCCGGCCTAACTTGTTCAATGAAGTCCCACTTCCAAATATTTTGCGGTGCAGTGTGGGTCATTTTAGTACTTAGATCAGAGCAGTCTCAGTTGTTAAGTGACAGTGCTGTGTGCATGCTGTTCACCAGCTGTAAACGAGAAACATCACATTCCTTGAAGTGCACTTTAGTATGTAATTCAAAGACTTTTCCTAGAGGCTCATTGGGAAAAATAGGGTGTGTACCTTTGGCATTTGAACATGGAATCTCGGATTTTTAGACTGCATTTGTTTCCCCAAATCTTTAAGATTGTGGCTGAAACTGACTGTGAATACAGCATTTCATTTTGTGGGGCAGTGCATATTATTTTAGCAAAGATACAGGATAAACTGATAAGCCTATAAGAAAATGTAATTAATTCAATTTAATTAATTCACTCATACAAATTTAGGTTTCCTTAATGTAAAAACCCAAAAGTTGAATTGCCTTAGTCTTTTTAACATCATGCTTAGAGTCAAGAAAGGAATTTAATACGTTGCAATCCTGTAAATGCTGGTGTTGCATTATGCCTACATAAAATACACGTTAAACCTAAATATTTGCTTTTATTTGGCATTGTAGAACTCATAGAAGTTTATGTGTGTACTAATACAGGTGAATTGACATAGATTGGTGGTATGGTAACTTATTGCTTGTAAAATAAGCTTGGTTAAATGTAAAGATACAAATATATTTTATATTATCCTATAGTTTTTTAAAAATTTTTCTTGTTTTGTATTCTAGTTTAAAATCCTGGAATACCTACTGATATCTTATTTCCCGTGAAAGGTCTTAAGCTAACTATATTGTATTTCCAAGCAAATGTCTGTACCAGAACATCAAGTGTAGAAATGAAGCAAAATCTGTATTTTAGGACAGATGCAGTGGCTGGCACCTGTAATCCTAGCATTTTGGGAGGCCAAGGCACGTGGATGGCTTGAACTCAGAAGTCCCAGACCAGCCTGGGCAACATGGTGAAACCCTGGCTGTACAAAAATATACAAAAATTAGCTGGGCATGGTTGTTGCACATCTTGTGTTTTATTCAATCAAATTGAAGGCTTCATTTACACCTGGAAAACAAAATGATTTAATGTACTCATAGAAAAAAATAATTAACCTCATGCCCAAAAGGGGTTCTTACAGCACACGTTCATTCATACTATCAGTGGGTTACACGTGTCTGAGCACCGCCTATTGAGTCAGGAACACAAGTCAGTATCCACACTGAATATTACCCAAGCTTTTCCCATCTGTAATATAGAGTAGCATAGATAACTTCATGGACTTCATCTCTTTAATTTGTTGTGGAACACTAACATGACCTCCTCATATATAATTAATTATCAATGCTGCTCTTAAATAGATGTTACCATCTGGATATTTACTAGACTTACCATGACTTAACTGCAGATATGTGATCCATATCCAATGTGTACTATACTAATTCTGTAATCTTTGATTATTAAGTCTCACATGGTGGTTTTGGTTTTAAAAAGTTCTTGGAGATCAGGCGGTTTGTGTTTTTTTTTGTGTTGTTATTTTACTATGAAGTAATGTGGATAAAGATTCTGGAAGCACAACTGTGCACAGCCACCCAGTGAAAAGGTCCATTGTTAGTTCCCTCCATGCAAGCTTTGGGTATTTAACACAGCATCAGGCATAGGCAATCTTTGCAACACTACAACAGGAAGTTGCAATTTGAGTCATTCTCAGTCACTGACAGTCTCTGTGTGCAAATTTAACAGCATGGCCACTCTATATACACATAGGACAGTATTGGGATTGGCTTTTTAAAACAAATTATATCCTTTTGCCAAAAAAGAAAGAATGCGCATGGTAATAACTGCAAGTCACCATGCTTTCTTAAGAAAGACAGTATCTGAAAAAGATACATGAAAAAAACTACATTTGCCTCTTTAAAAACATTCTATGTTATTGTGGAAGCAACGTCACAGAAAAAAGGGTTAGAAGAAATGTGAATCAGCATGAAATAAAATATTTTGAGGGTTATTGAACACTGTTCATTTTCATGAAAATAGAACAAGGTTGTTTATTTAGCACAGGTATTTCTGTAATTGTGATACATTAGCAAAATTAGCTGTATTCTGCAGTGCTCGATCTTGCTCTGTGTGTGAAATGGCCTACCACTAATACAAGGAAATTTGTTGTGAAACATGTACTGTAGAATTAAGTTCAAAATGTATCTGTGCCTAAATCACTTTATTTTGTTAAATAAAATTTGGTTTCCAACATTTTTTTTCTCCAGAAAAGCACAATCTGCTAAATTCTTAACCAAGTGGAAGAGAGAAAATGTTCAAGAAAAACAAAGCAATTGTGCACGTCACACTGTAGTTGAAAGTGTTCTGATACTGAAGCTATGTCCAGTATTTTAAGCTGCTTTTATACAGAGTGATTACTTGTACGTTAATCTCAGAAGATTCTAGATAGAAATTCAGAGGCCTTGGGCCCAGCCAATTAAATGTGACTCTGAGAGAATCCCAGTAATACTCACTCACTTTCCCCTGTTCCAATCATTGATCAGATGGTTAAGGATGCATGAAAGATACATGATTTTTAAAAACAAGATAATGTTATTTAAAATATCAGTGTTCAGTGCTTGCATTTGCAAAGAACATAAATATTAGATGATACTGAGGACATTCCTTAATAATCAGCAAAGGTAAAATGTATTGTTATTGTTTTGATTCTGAAAACAATGGAGAGGGTTACCATGAAATTATTAAGATTTTACTTACATTTGTTACCAAGTCACCGAATTCAAAAGCAGAATTGCTGAAGTCACTGGAGTTTGATACTTCAGGATTGATGGTTTTGGTTGAATTCTTTAAAAAATCAAAACTATAACTACATGATATAAACAACTGTGCTCATTTGTTTCAATAGAAATTAAATATATATCCTTACAGTATTCTTAGGTCAAAGAGTCAATTGGATGGTTAACAACACTACTTCCCAATTTCTTTGTCACTGTTAAGATAAATCTCCAGAGTTTGGATGGTTTTTAAAATAAGATTTGACTTGTAACTTACATAGGTATGAATTTGATAGTTATATTTTGATTTGTCATAGACAAAATAATGATTATAGAAAATTGTTTCAATATGTCAAATTAGTTCCATGGCACCCGCGGTTATGTAACTGTTAGTACCTGTGAGGAGGGGCCTTTTTTTTCTTAATTCTCAAGCCCATAAGCAATCATTGAGAATACTCAATTCTGATTCCTTTTCTTGGGGCCACATAAAATTTAATCTCTGTCTCTATTTCTAGAAAACTTTAGAAAAAACTTCCTATCATGAGAGAGTCTTTTGTCAGACAATAGAATAGTTTTTCAGGGATGCAACTGTTTGGATAGGTATTTTCAGTTTGGAGTTGTAAAATCATATTCTATCATCTCAACTATTCCATATATCAGCAGTGTTTTGGGACTGTGACAGAACATTTTATTTTTCATTTTATTCACTTAGAAAAAAATCAAATAAAAACTACGCTGTTGACTTAGGAATCAGAGATATTTGCTGTTTGATACAGAGTAGGAACACTGCAATGACTTCAAGAAAATGACGACATTCTTCTAGACTGAAAAATGCATGTGTCCTTTACCAAGTAACAACTCTCTTTCTTGTACAGATCGCCTGGACACTCAAACTGCCTATTCAGAACATGGCACATCATAGAGATGAACTTTTAATAATTTTATTTGCCCATGTTTTCTAATTGCTCTATTTCACTGTGAACTCTCAGTATGAACGATTAATATAATAGATAATTTGGAGGCTGGTGTTTACAACTGATTGATGACATCGGTTACACATTTCTTTATTCTACACTCCATTCTGTGCTGCGAGAATAAGATATTTATAAGTAGAGACATTTTATTTGCAGTATAACATACATTCAAATTAGGTGCTTGTACAGACATTTTCCCAAATATTGCCATCTCTCTTTTAACACATAGGTCCTTAGTAAGCACTGCTTTGTAACACCAGTTTAAAATAGTTCTTAATTCTTTTAATCTAACCATTTACAATATAAAAGTTTCAAGAATGGCACAAAGAAAAAATTATTTGTCAAAACAATATTATCAGACATAACATTTTTATAAGACAACTTTGTGAGGTCAACAACAAAACATCACAAGTGAGAGAAAATTTCAAATACCATTTTTTATGAGGAATAAATGTCAGACTTGGAAGCTGCAGTAAAGAGACCAGATAGGTACCCTAGAATAATTTAAATTAGTTTTGTATGTAAAATAGCATTTTTAAAAACAAATCAAGGTCCAGGCAGGTGGCTCCCGTCTATAGTCCCAGCACTTTGGGAGGCCGAGGCAGGTGGATCACTGAGGTCAGGAGGTCCGAGACCAGCCTGGCTAATATGAAACCCGTCTCTACTAAAAATACAAAATTAGTGGTGGCAGTAAGGATACCATCTCACCAGTTGAGATAAGCGATCATTAAAAGTCAGAGCAACAGGTGCTGGAGGATGTGGGAGAATAGGAACACTTTTACACACTGTTGGTGGGATTGTAAGCTAGTTCAACCATTATGGAAAACAGTATGGCGATTCCTCAAGTACCATATGATCCAGCCATCCCATTACTGGGTATATACCTTTAAAGTTATAGAGTGTAACGCTATAAAGGGCCATGCACACATAATATTTTTATTTGCAGCTTTTCTTCCTAATAGCAAAGACTTAGAATCAACTAAATCTCCATCAGTATTAGATTGGATTAAGAAAATGTGGCACATATACACCATGGAATACTATGCAGCCATAAAAAGGATGAGTTTGTATTGTCAGCTTGTAGGGACATGGATGCAGCTGGAAACCATCATTCTTAGCAAACTATCACAAGACAGAAAACCAAACGCTGCATGTTGTTCGCACTCACTAGGTGGGAACTGAACAATGAGAGAAATCACTTGGACTCAGGAAGAGAACACAGCTCCACACAGGGCCTATCATGCAGGAGGGAGGGAGGATTGCACTGGGAGTTATACCTGATGTAAATGACGAGTTGATGGGTGCCTTACACCAACATGCTTTGTGCCACATATGTAACAAACCTGCACGTTAGCCATGTACCTACAACTTAGAGTATAATAATAAATAAATAAATTAAAAAAAATTAGTGGTGGCATGCTCCTGCAGGAATCACAGCTACTCACAGGGATGAGCAGGAGAATCCTTGATTCTCGAGGCCCGGAGGAGGTTTGCAGTAGGCGAGATTGTACCCTGCACTCCAGCCTGGGTGACAAAAAAATCTCCATCACAAAAATAAAAATTAAATAAATAAATAAATATAGGAGGTAATAATTTAATTTTTTAACACTAACTAAATTAATGCACAGCGAGGGTGTCAGGCTGAGATTTGGGAAGAAACAGCATCTAGAATAAAGTTGCTTTGCCCTGGAGCCATTTGTTACTTCAGATGGGATATCTACCAGGTTGTGTTAAACCTCTGCTGTTCTTACAGAGGCCCCAGTTCAGTCATGGATATTAAAGGCTGCTGGTGCATTAAAGCACTGAGGAAAGGAACCAAGTCACCCAGTCCGCACAGCCCAGGCTGACTGTTCTCCACCTGAGTGCTAAAAAGGTTCCAACTCAAATTTATATGAAAGTAATTCAGGACGCAAGCTGTCCTTATAACTGGCATGAGCAAAATAGCAATCATTGGAGAAAGAAAACATTATTCGGACCTCTAAAGACAACCAAAACAGTTAATTTCTACTGTATTTTATCTTGGTTAACTAAAAGATGTAAATCATGAAAAAGACACCTGTGAAAGAAAAAAATAGAAACAGGCAATAAAAGAAAAAAGAAATCAAAACAACTAAATTCTATATTCAGGAACATCAGGTCAAACCCTGGAAACTTCAAGAAAGAAATTAAAACTAAGAAAGTGACAGATAGAGATAAACACAAAATTCTAAGACTAAAATGTGAGGAAGATTGACTCAATAAAGTAGGTTTAACAACCGATGAGACCTGGCTAGATGCAAAACGATGAATTATGTCCGGTATTATAAGAAACTAACCAGAAAAAATGCATGTTTACTCATACGTCATAAAGATATGGATACAAGACTTAAAGTCCCACTGAGGATGTTTAATAAAATCTAACAGAGAAAAAGAGATGAAAATAAGAACGTGACAGAAAATATTTAAGGACCCAATTGCTGAAATTTTCTAAAATTCATGAAATGTAATAACCTGCAATTTAAGAGGACAAACTCCTGGTAATGAAGCTGCAGAAAACCAAGAAACAAGTAGAAATTAGTAGAGGCTTGAGGCGGTGGCTCCGCCTGTAATCCCAGCACTTTGGGAGGCTGGCCCAGGCCCGGATCCACTTGAGTCCAGGAGAATCCCGAGACCATCCTGGCCAACACGGTGAAACCCCGTCTCTACTAAAATGCAAAAAATTAGCTGGGGCGTGAGAAGTGGCGAGGCCTGTAGTCCCAGCTACTTGAGAGAGCTATGAGGCAGGAAGAATGGCGTGAACCGGGGGCGGGCTGCAGTGAGCCAAGATCACGCCACTGCACTCCCAGCCTGAGGCGACTGAGCCAGAGACTCTGTCTCAAAAAAAAAGAAATTATTAAGAGCTTCACTGTGATGTAAGATATCGCTAGTAAAACTTTCCCTACACAACAGAAGTATCTTTTAAAAATAAAGATAACATTAAAACATGTTCCGATGAGTAAAAACTGATTTTTTTTTTAATCAGCAGATAGACCCTAAAAGAAATTCTAAAGAGTGTTTACCGAGAAAGAAGAAAAGGCAAAATGATCACAAATAAATATTTTCAAGGATTCAGGGATGAATGGAGAGCAGCAAAAGTGGCAGATATCTTGCCAATACACAATTGGACTAAATCAGCAATGCCTTGGGGGTATTAAATACACAGCACAGAACCCAGTTCACACATAAGTACAAGTACATGTGAGAAGGGATAACAGGGCTGGGCACGGTGGCTCAGGCCTGTAATCCCAGCACTTTGGGAGGCTGAGGCGGGTGGATCATGAGGTCAACACCAGCCTGGCCAACATAGTGAAATCCCATCTCTACTAAAAATACAAAATTAGTCCAGTGGTGGTGGGTGCCTGTAGTCCCAGCTACTTGGGAGGCTGAGGCAGGAGAATCGCTTGAACCCAGGAGGCAGAGGTTGCAGCGAGCTGAGATCAAGCCACTTGCACTCCAGCCTGGGTGACACAGCAAGCCTCTATCAAAAAAAAAAAAAAAAAAGAATAATAGAATTAAGGTCCTTCCTTGCACTTTCCAGAATAATGGTAAAAGTATTAATAACTATAACTTTTCATAAGTCAAAAATATATTGTAATTTCTAGTAAATTACTAACAGGAAATAAGTATATAAAATTCAAACAAAGAATAAAATGAAAAATGAATGTTTAAGAAAATCCCCTACATGCATCGGCCCGAGATGCGGTGGCTCCAAGCCTGTCCAGCACTTTGGGAGGCCGGGGCCGAGATTCAGATCCGCGAGGTCCAGGAGGTCGAGACCATCCTGGCTAACCGGTGAAACCCGTCTCTACTAAAAAATACAAAAACAAGCTGGGGCAGTGGCTGAGGCGCCCTGTAGTCCCAACTACTCAGAAGAGCTCAGACAGGAGAATGGTAAACTAGGGGCCGGGCTTGCAGTGAGCTGAGATCCGGCCACTGCACTCCAGCCTGGGCGACAGAGCGAGACTCCGTCTCAAAAAAAAAAAAAGGAAATCTACATGCATCAAAAAAAGGCAAGAAATGCCGAGAAAAGGCAACAAAAAGCAGGCAAGACAAAAAGCACCTGAGAAAGTGGTAGGAGATTTCACAGCGACTACTATTGAGGGTAAATTGTGATCGGGGAAATGGCTAATGGGAAATTCTAGACTGTTGAGGATACTTGATCTGGGTATTGAATTTATGGATGTTAATTTCAAAATTATTTTGATCTGAGTATTAAATTTATACATGATTAATTCATTTAAGCAGTATATTCATATTTTTTGCACATGATTACAGTCTGAAATTTAAATTAAGAATAAAGGTTGACCTTGCTGACTTGGAGCAGTCCATGTTTTTTGCTCTCATTTCCAAGGCATTATGTTATTTTATGAGTTAGGGAAAGCTTAGCAGATAGATGCGGTGGAAATATGAAGATGTTAGCAAATGCATGTGCTCTGAAAATAGGGAAGGACAGAAATTCATGAAAGCCAAGTAACATGAGTAGTACAAGGTGGAATACTATACCTCCTAGCAGAAAAAAGAAAATTCTTATTTACATTAAAACAACTAGACATTTCCTTTAAGAACTTAAACCCATAGTTCCCAAGGGACAAATATTGTGTTTCTATCATTTCTTTCTTTAAATTTGTGGATAAACGTGATCCTTGGTAGCCCTTGATGACATAAATAAAATTTGAAAGAGTTGGTAAGGGTCCATCTAACCTCTGAATTTCCAGATTCCGAGGTTAAGAGAAAAAAATACGATCGATAATGTAAGTAATGTTCTTCTAGTCAAACATGACACAAATTTTAAAAGAGAGATACACATTTTTACTGATTTAGTAATGGTCTCTGTATTGAGTTGATTGTTAGTTTTCAATCTTTTTTTTTTTTTTTTTGAGACGGAGTCTGGCTCTGTCACCCAGGCTGGAGTGCAGTGGCCGGATCTCAGCTCACTGCAAGCTCCGCCTCCCGGGTTCACACCATTCTCCTGCCTCAGCCTCCCAAGGAGCTGGGACCACAGGTGCCTGCCACCTCGCCCGGCTACTTTTTTTTTTTGTAGTTTTAGTAGAGACGGGGTTTCACCGTGTTCGCCAGGATAGTCTCGATCTCCTGACCTCGTGATCCACCCGTCTCGGCCTCCCAAAGTGCTGGGATTACAGGCTTGAGCCACTGCGCCCGGCCTTCAATCTTTTTTCAACTTGAGTCTTCCTGGAGAGCAAGTATGTAGTCTTGAAAATGGAATAAAAATTACAGTACAAAAGAATAAAGACAAGTTTTCAAGCTTTTTGGCATCCAGAACTCCTTAAAATCTTAAAAATTATTGGGGACCTCAAAGTGATTTAATTTATCTTCATTATATGTGTAGGTATTTACCGTATTAAAATTGAGTCTGATAATGTGGAAGAAGCATATGAGTTGACTCAAAGCAATGATGACAAACTCATTATGTGTTAACATAAGTAACACATTTGCATGAAAAATTAAAGAAAATGGAAATTCATGTGAAGAGTGATTAGTTTTATTAAGCTCTTTAATATCTGATTTAATAGATTATAGCTGGATTATCATATTTAACTCCACATTTAATCTGTTAAAATATGTTATTGAGTTTAAACAAGTGTATGAAAAAAGTCTGGTCTCACAGAGAAAAATAGTTGGATTAATTTTACTCTAAAATATGTTGTTCCATCTTATACTTTGAATTAAGTTTTACCCATGCCCAATTTTATAATATCACCCGTTAGACGTAGTTTCACGGAGTTAAGGAGATCTTTTAAATGTTGGCACATTTCATTATACAATGTCAAATAAACAACAGCTTTGTTAAATCGTTGCCAGCCTAACCAGAAAGATCTTTAGGTGTTTGGACAGCAGTCTGGCTCACAGTAGTTAATAAAGTTTCCCAAAATTCTTGTTTTTAATTCAAATTTTAAATTTTATCACTGATATATAGGATATTGTCAGTTTTTCTTGAAGTGAGAAGCTCAGTTTTTCACTTTTATTCAGTCTTTACCATCTAGTAAATGTCACTTCTGTTCTTCCTTAAGAAATCTGGAATCCTCTGGGACTACTTTCTTTCTCTCATATGCCAAACCAATTCATCAGTAGATCATGTTGGTGATTCTTTTAAAATATATTGTGAATCCAAGCATCTCTTACAGGTCTACTGCTGCCACTCCACCCAGCCACTATCATCTCAGGTCTCGATTAATTGTGCCTGTCGCTAGATGCTTTTACTTCTTGTATTGTTTGTTCCTTTTGTCTTTCCATGGAAGCCACCTAGCTGATTTTTCAAAATATCATTTAAAATGTCACCCTTTGGCTCACATTCTTTGAATGAGGGAAAAACTCATATTTTCTTTTTTTAAAAAAAATAACTTTTAAGTTCAGGGTACATATGCAGGCTCCATAGGTACACTTGTGTCATGGGGGCTTGTTGTATAGATTCTTTCATCATGCAGGTATTAAGCTTAGTACCCACTAGTTTTTCTTCCCACTCTTCTCCCTCCTCCCACCCTCCAGGCTTCGAAAGGCCCCAGTGTTTGTCATTCCCCTCTATGTGTCCATGTGTTCTCATCATTTAGCTCCCACTTATAAGCTTGCTAAGGATAATGGCCTCCAGCTCCATCCATGTCCCTGAAAGGGACATGATCACAATTCTTTTTTTATGGCTGCATAGTATTCCATGGTGTATATATACCACATTTTCTTTATCCAGTCTATCCTTAATGGGCATTTGAGTTGATTCTATGTCTTTGCTATTGTGACTAGTGCTGGAGTGAACATACACATGCATGTGTGTTCATAATAAAATTATTTCTATTCCTTTGGGTATATAACTGGTACTGGGATTGCTTCATTGAATGGTATTTCTGTCTTGGGTCTTTGAGGAATCACCACTGTCTTCCACGATAGCTGAATTAATTTCCACTCCCACCAACAGTGCATAAGTGTTCCTTTTTTCTCCACAACCTTATCAGCATCTGTTATTTTTTGACTTTTTAGTAATGGCCATTCTGACTAGTGCGAGGTGGTATCTCATGGTGGTTTTGATTTGCATTTCTCTAATGATCAGTGATGTTGAACGTCTTTTCAAAAGAAAACACATTTTTCTTGCACTGTTGAGCTGATTACCATCAGTTCCAAACCTCCCCCTTTACCCTGCTTGCCGGCTTTGCCTTGTCCGTGGCACGGTGTGTGAAGCTTCATCTATAGCATCTGCTAGAGGGATGCTGGAGAAGGTTGGGGCTCTTTCTAGTTCTGAGTGTTCCTCTTACCTTGCCCTTGTGGGGGACTACAGCCTTGTGGGGGACAGCAGCCAACGGTGGCCATCACCTCTCTGGGGACAGAGCAGGTCACAGGCAGCACCTAGGGGAGCAACTTCCCAGTGTTTTGTCAGTGTAGCACCTCAGCAAAATTCTCTGCTATCAAGCAGGCCGCATCCTCACCCTCTCCAAGGAGGTCTAGCGCTCAGTTCTGGTGTATGCAGGGGATTCTTCCAGATTGGTTTCTTCTGCAGTGCTTGCCTGAAGCTCTGGAGAGCGCGGTGGCAGCTCCCTGATTTTGCTGTCCCTATTCTGTGTGTGTGTTTGCTTGGCCTTTCACAAGTTTGTCCAACCCGTAGCCCAGGGCTGCTTTGAATGAGGCCTGACACAAATTTGTAAACTTTCTTAAAACGCTATGAGATTTTTGGCTGGGTGCCCAATGGTTCATGCCTGTAATCCCAGGACTTTGGGAGGCCAAGGCAGGCACATCACTTGAGGTCAGGAGTTCAAGACCAGCCTGGTCAACACAGTGAAAACCCATCTCTCTCTACTAAAAGTACAAAAATTAGCCAGGTGTGGGGGCACATGCCTGTAATCCCACCTACTCGGGAGGCTGAGGCATGAGAATCTATTGAGTCTGGAGGTAGAGGGTGCAGTGAGCCGAGATCATGCCACTATACTCCAGCCTGGGTGACAGAGTAAGACTCTGTCTCAAAAAACAAAACAACAGGCTACGTGCAGTGGCTCACACCTGTAATCCCAGAACTTTGGGAGGCCGAGGCAGGCAGATCACAAGGTCAGGAGATCGAGACTATGCTGGCCAACATGGTGAAATCTCGTCTCTACTAAAACTACAAATGTTGGCTGTGCCTGTGCCTGTAGTTCCAGCTACTCAGGAGGCTGAGGCAGGAGAATCCCTTAAACCCAGGAGGCGGAGGTTGCAGTGAGTCGAGATCGCGCCACTGCACTCCAGTCTGGCAACAGGGTGAGCAACAGGGTGAGACTCTGTCTCAAAAACAAGCAAACAAACAAAACAACAACAACAAAACCCACAACACACAAAAAATCACTATGAGTTTTTTTTTGTGATTTTTTTTGTTGTAGTTTTTTTAGTTTATTAGCCATCATTAGTGTTCATGTGTTTTATGTGTGGCCGGAGACAATTCTTCCAATGTGGCCAAGGGAAGCCAAAAGATTGGACACCCTTGCTTTAAGAGATAATCCCCTGACATAGTTAACAGTTATTTACGTTCAATTTCCTTTATTCAAATTACTGTGCAGTTTCAGTCTCCTGGTTGGACAGTAACTGACCACAATGTCTTCCAAGGCCCTGCATTATTTAGTTTGTGGCATTGCTCTGAAACTGTCATCTACCATCCTCCCCTTGTGTACTTTGCTCTGGCCTCACTGATGGACACGTTCTTCCTAGAACATCCTCCTTCTTAGATTTGTCTTACTTTTTGCCTAGAATCTTCTTCTTTTTATTCAAATGTCTCATTAGCAGAATTTTCCACATATGATATAAAATAGTGCTTCCAATACGACACTTCCTCTCTTCTTTAGCCTGCTTCGTTTTTCATAAAAGTTCTTGTCACCACATGACATGTTACAGTCATTTATTTCCTGTCTGACTCTTGTCACTGGAAAGTTATGTCCTTGACAGCATACACAGTCTGTTTTGTTCCTGGTTAATCCTTGTGCCTGCACCTCCATATAACCTAGCACACAGCAGACAATTAAACGGCTGAGAGTTAATGAATAAATGAAGTAGTATACTTCCTAGATGAGAAAACTGAGACTCAAAAGTGATAAGTACCAAATCAGTATAACATAACAGTTAGGAGTTTAAGCTCTTTGCGGAGAAATGTGGGTTTAAATGGGAGTTTTGCTACATCCTACTAGTGTAATGTACACATATTCGTTAAATTCTCTGTGCCTCATTTTCCTTATCTGAAAAATGTGGATTAAATGGTAACTAATTTATACTGTGGCTATATAGAGTAAATAAATTATGTATATAATATGCCTAGTACAGTGCTTGACACATTAACGATTCCACATATTTAGTTATTTGTACAATTATCTGTAGCTGCAAAACTATAAATGCAGTCTCGTCATCTTTCTAGAGAGATAGCAAGAGAAAGGTTAAGTTTATAAAATGTCTAAACAATGAAAACTATATTATTGAAGTAAAATGCCTAAACAAGGGCTGGATTTAATATCAACTAATTAGTAGCTGCCTGATAGTAAGAAACGACTCTAAAATCAAGTAGAGAAGAAAATGGTTGAGGAGGCCGACCAAATCCTACGCTATACTGCACGTTCAGTAACCGTGTCATCAGCAGATGATGAACCAAGGGACTAGATAGATCATAGATAGGTACACACTTACATGCAAACATTCGCACATATCTACATATGTAGATAGACACATCCATATATGGATGCATACATGGATAGAGAGGTTTTTTAAACTGCTGAACACAAATCCGGTGATCTATGGAAGTGAAGGACAAATACGGTTGTATAAAGAGTCTTTCAAGGAATTTTCAGCAGATATAGATCTTTTTGTGTTGAAAGAGAAGATTACTGTTGCCTTTCTTTTGTAAACACAGGTCTATGATTGACTAAAGCGATTATATGAAAACTGAGCATTTTCATTCTGTATCTAGTTTTAGAAATTGAAGGAAACGTCTATTGTGAAATATTTAAATTTCTGAACCTAGTTTACCTTTGAAAATAGGCCTTACTTGACACCGAAGCGTTCTCTAAGCACCACATGCCTTACTTGACTCCATATCGCTCTCTAAACATCATGTGGGGACCTCTTGCCCTTCTCCTTTGAATGTAATGGGTATTTTATTTTGGTTAAATATTTTCCAGCAGACCCTTGAATCACCTTGCTTTGATATTTCCATATCAGCCTCCTGAGTAGCTGGGACCACAGGCATACACCCCCATGCAAGGCAAATGTTTATATGTTTTGTAGGGACAAGGTTTCATCATGTTGGCCAGGCTGGTCTCACACTTCTGACCTTGAGCAATCTGCCCACCTCAGCCTCCGTGGATCATGGAGAGCACTTTTCATCATTCTGCATTATATGCCCCAGCCCAGTCCAGGGGAACCTGGGAGGTGCTCAATCCATAATGCTGGCTGCTGCCTGGCCAGAAGAGCCCTTGGCGGCTCTGTGAGCCCACCTCGGTGACCCTGGCTTCTGCCCTGGGGAAGCTTCCATCCCTCTGGATTGCCCATCTCCCCTAGGACTCCTGTAGCCCAGAAAGGCCTTACTTGACACTGAATCGTTCTCTAAACACTTGGCTACATATAGGTCTCTAAACATCATGTAGGGACCTCTTGCCCTTCTTCTTCATGACCTACAGGCAGGGCCAATAGGAGGAAGCAGCCTCAGAACACACAAAAGACTCCCTGCCCCAAATGGCAGTCAACCTACCGTCAGCACTTCTGGAAGGAAGGGAGGAAGGTTTCCTTCTGCAGAAAGCTCCTTTTTTGCCTTGTTTCTGAAACCAGGGAGGGTCAGCAGAGCCCACTGCACCTGTGGTCCCTGAGTCACCATCTGTGCCCAGGATGTGTGTCTGACCACAGCCCCCACCCCCAACCCGGGCTCGATATTCCCTCCAGCTGGAGTCCTGGGCTCCTGACATGGCCTGGCCTGTTTGTCCTGCCTTGGCCCGAGTATGGGAGGGCCTTACCTTGTATTCCCCTGGGTTCTCAGTCTTGACTTCCTCAATGTCTAGAAGGAGTGAGCACGCCCAGTCCCTCACCGGTGGGGGGAATTCCTCTGTAAACCCTGAGAGACAGAAACAGACAAAACGCTTTAGTGAGACAACACAGGGCGACCTGGGAGGAGCAGAGCCTAAGGGTTCTGGAAGTCTCCAGCCTTTGGCTCCTCGGTTCCCAGGGAGAGGCAGGCCTCCCCCGACAATTGAAAGTATGGAGGAGCACTCAGGGTTGTGCACTCTGACCTGGACCTTTTCCTTTTTGGGGTCACCAGGACCGTCCATACCCTGGTGGGGTGGCCCAGGTCCTGGTATTAGGTTTTTCTCCCAGAAGGTGATGCTTGCATGGATGGGTCAAAAGCCTGGCAGCAAGGTCCTGCTGTCCTGTGGGTGAGAACAGGGTGCCACCCACCTGCTGACAGGCGGTGCGGTCGTGGCGGGCTGTCTCCTAGCTCTACAGGAAACAGTCATGGGGGCCACTCCCTCCCCATGTTACCTTCTTGCTGTTCTTATGTTTTGGCCAGTCTCCAAGCATCTTCAGTCACTTGTCAGTGGTTTTATTTCCTGACCTCCTTGCTATCAGTAAGCCAGGATGGGATTAGCAAGGCTGTCAGCCTCTGGTAGCGGCCCATGGATGCTGGAGTCCTGGACTCAGGAACTGGAACAAGCCAGGAAAGGGCAGACCCTGGGAGGCTGAGACCCTCTGATAGAATGGGCACCAGTTGCTTGGTCCCCTGATGCCAGGAGTCAGCATTCTCAGACCACAAAAACCCTGTATTTTGGTTGTTTCCAAACCTTCAGCTGGGGTCCTGGAACAAGAAGACAGTAAGGCAGTGACTTCTGAGCAAGACTGTGGTTCTTGGTTCGGGTTTTGGTTGAACCACCACGGGGCAGAGTCTTGGGTTCAGGTGGAGCAGGAACTGCCATTTCTCCCAGTGACAGCGTGTCACTCCCAGTCACCACCACCTCGGCCCACAGGCCACCCCCTCTGCCTCGCCCACCAGCCCTGGTTCCCTATCCCTGGGGCAGCCTCCCACGCAGCAGGCACAGGCTCTTATCTTCACCTCCAGGGCACTGACAGGAGCCAGCTTCGTCTCACTGTAAGTCAACTCAGACAGAGCTGAGGACCTGCCCAGGCCAGGAGCCATCCCCCTTCCTAAGGGGTCCTTAGAGCTCCCATCTGCCCTAAGTCTCAGACCGGAGGAAGGCACAGGGAAGGAAGGCAAGGACTTCCCTGTGGAGCTGGGCACCTGGTCCTCGTGAGGCACCAGGACCCTGGAAAATGCGAGCTCGAGACTGGCCTGGAGGGGACCACTCGGGGCCCGTGAGGGGCCTCAGGCTGCACAATGGGAATGCCCCTCCTGGGCTAGAGGCGGCACCCTCCGTGGGAGCTGACAAAGTCCAGTCCTGAGACAGGATGGGTGCCGCCTAGGGTGGGTTGCTGAGCCCTGACCGACAGCAGTGCCTTGGGATTGATGGCATCACCCACCATTGTCCAGGAAGCATGGACTGAGAGCTGCCCAGTGCCCTGAGGACACACCTGGAGCCCTTTGCACCTGACACTCCCCACGGGCCTTGCAGGGTCTGACCTCCTAGCGTGCACCTGCCTCCCTGCACGCTGGCCACTGACCCTGCCTGTTCCCCATCTTCCCCCATCCTGTCTGGCCCAAAGCCTGTGGCCCACCCTGGCCTTTCTGTGACCCTCTTCCTGCCAGAGCCTAGGCATGAGACTCCCAGGTCTTTCCCTGGGCTGCCAAGCATGCTGGGGAGAAACCTGGGTTGACGAGGGTGACCAAGGACTCTGCAGGCAGTAGGGACTAGACCCACCACTCCACCTCCAGCCAAAGCTGGTCTCAGGGCAGTCAGCCTTCATCCCTCAGCCTCCTCCCAGCCACTGCAGCAGCTGGGACATGGAGTGCCTGGCTGTCCTACCTGTGCTGACTCAGCACCCCCATCCACCCTGCGTGCTGCTGACAGCTAGCAGGAACCAGAGTCTCTGGAGGGCCACGCAGAGCCTTGGGGACTGACCAAGTCCCCCCACTGAGGGGTCCCAGGTGTGCCACTGTTTCTTGCCCACCCCATCTGTTGTCTTCCCAAGGCTGGCAGCTCCACCCTGGGCTGGCTTGGTTGAGGTGCATCCCAGAAGTGGCAGGTCTCAGGGGCTCACCCCGCCCCCCTCCAACAGGCTCCTCCCTCTCTCCATCCTATGAGTCCTGAGGGGCCAGCTTCTGGCTGGGCTCCCCTTACCATGCCCAGATCCCTTCCCAGCACCACTTCCCGGCCTTCAGCTGCACGCTCTGTTGCCCCCCTGGCCTCACCATGAGATGCCCAGGCTAGGCCCTACCCTTCTTCTCCCCCAGCCTCTCAGGGTCACTGCTATTGATGTCCCCATACCTCTCCCTATAGGATGCCTCAGCTGGGCCCCCTGAGCCCTCAGAGACCTGCTACATAATAGCCCACAGGCCAGGGGTCGCCTAGCCTGTGGCTACCACCCCAGATCTCACCAGCACAGCCCCCAAGGGGACAGGGCCAGGCCCATAGGCTGTCCCCTCTTCTCCTGCTGATGTGAGGACCTAAGTGCTGAGAGCCCAGGGGTCAGACCCAGCCCCCTCTCTGTCCCACCTACTCTTCTGAGCTCCCTAGATGGGCCTCAAGGCTCTGCTCTAACCCCGACCACCGACTGGACCTGCAGGAGAGGCAGGGAGGAGTTCTGACCCTGGAGAGAAGGTTGGCACAAGCCGGGGAGACAATACTGCCTCAGAGAATCTTTCTAAAAACAAAACCTGTCCCTGAGGTGAGACCGATGTGTCAGGGGACAGAGGACTCACCACACAATCCTGAGGCGATAGGTGAATTTCCAGATGTCAACATGCTTGTGCTCCGTGTCCACTGCTGACCCAGCTCCCGTGCCTGTGACCCAGAGGGGGTCAGGGAGATAGGGGCAAGATGAGGCACTTGGGGTCCCAAGGGCATGGACAGCCTGTCCCGGCCCTGTGATCTTAGGGAGCCCAGGAGCCTTTGACCAGGCACAGCGAGGGAGGAGAGGCCCCACCTGTCTTGAGGGAGCGGCCCCACCTGTACCTGCTCATACTTGTCAATAATGTCCCCTCACCCATGCACATGCGGGGTATCCATGACCTCATCCATCACCATCCCACAAGACCAAGTCATCCAATGGTTCTGCTGTACCCGAGTGCTCCAGACAACACCCAAACCAGTCCTGCCACACCCCTAGACACCCTCTGGCCCGAGGAGCCCCATTCTACCACCCCTTCCAGGTGACAGGGGGCCAGACCCAGTGACCCCACCCCTTCCTCAGTGTCTGGAGTCCTTGCATCCCACCTGGGGTGGGCTCCTTCCTGAAGACTTGAGCACAGGACAACCTGGAAAGAGAGGCCTATTGTCCGCAAGTGCTCTCAGATCGATACACACCTGCCCCGGCAGGGCAAACGGCATCCACCTGCCGAGCGTCAAGGGCTCACGATGAGCTATTCCGGGCAACTGGAGGCAGATGTGGTCAGGAGCAGAGATCTGTATAGGATCAATCTCCATGAAGATGCCCAGTTTTCTGTAGGAAGCAAGATAACTGGTGACTGCTCCGTCCTACTCCAATTCTCACACACTCTGGCCAGGGAAGCTGTTTCAGGAACAATGCTAGCCAAGCCAGGAGGCTGTTTGGTTTGGGGAAAATCGTCTATTGCATCCAAAGCAGCCTCTGTGCTCATGGAGAGCCTGTCTCAGGTGGAAGGACGGTGGACTGTACAATTCCCAGCTGTCAATACAGGAGGGGGCTTCAATTTCCCAGGTCACCAAGAAAGAACAAGAGAACTCTGGGGCCTTGGTCCCAGAGAACACCCAGGGGGACCATCCCCCCAGGAGCGCTTGGGGCGAAGGAAGGGCAACGCCTCCAGGGGATCAGACAGAGGAAGGGCTGCTCGGGGAAGGTCCCAGTCCCCAAGCCCCTTTGACCAGGAGGGACAGTCATCACCCTCCAGGCAGCCCTCCAGAGCTCCTTCATTTTCCACAACTGCCCAAGGGCAGAGGGCTCCCCACCCTACTCCTAGACGAAGGACCCATGTGTCCAGTGGGGCCCACAGGGACCATCAGTGACCACACCTGAAGTCTGAACTCTTGGTGAGACCTCCTTCCACCTTAAGGCACAGAATTGGACTGAGAACCCCCGCCTCCCCACCACCCACAGGGCCTCCATTTTAGTGCCTCTTCCGGGGCCAGTCTCTGCCCCACTGAAGTCCAGAACCCCAGGGAGATTTGGAATCCAGGGCTGGGAGGCAGCAGAGGTCAGGGCTTGAGCCCAGCACAGCCCAGGGCAGGGCTGAGAGCACATCCCAGGCTCACATCTGGGTCCCTGGGCCAGTATCGGCTCCTCTGACCCCAGACAGCTCACTTGTCAAACGGGTACATTTGGGGACAGCACCCACCCCACAGAGTTGCTGTGAGGATGCAGGAAACAACCGTCTACACAGTCAGTGCAGAATGGGCACCTGATGAGTGCTCAGGGATGACCCTCCTAGGCACCTGCCCAGAGGAAAGCACTGCCCACCAGGTAGCGACTGTCCCACGTCAGCAGGGAGGGAACACAGCAGGTCACACTCACCTGAGTCTGCTGATCCAGCTGTGCCTCTCACTCAGGAAAGCCTCCTCTGCACAGAACCAGATACCACTGTGTGTCTTGTCTCCAAGAGCTCCAGACACAGAGAGGGCAGGCAGGTAGACAGGCGGGTACTCAGCACCAGTGACATTGTGGAATCATGGCACCCATTACAGAGGGCCCTTGCCTGGGTCAGCAGGGTGCAGAGTCAGCATCCTCCCGTCCCTGAAGTTACAACATGGGTGTGTGCAGTGTGTTTGTGCAGGTGAGCGTGCACATGTATGTGAGTGCATTAATGTGTGGATGCATGTGTCACTGCTCTGGCCAGACCTGGCTGCCCAACTCCTATATGCACCGAGATCCTTGTCACTGTCACCACCCCCAGGTCCTGTAGCTAGCATCAGAACATCTATGTGTCCTCCCCAATCGCAGACATCCCCATCTGGGGCAGTCCTGGGGGTGCAGGTGGGGGATGGGTGGCTGAGAGTTGAGGGCAGAGGGTGTGCCCCTTCCTTAGCAGGGGACTTGGCTAGGGTGTAACATGCTAGGTCTGTGTGGCAGGGCTGGATTCCATACACCTCCTCACCTCCTCCTCCCAGTAACCCTCTGGGGTGCCATGACTCCTCCCTGCTATGGACGGAGGAAAGTGATTGATCTGCCGGAGACATGAAACTACATGATCATTTCTTCCACAATAAACTGGAGGGTCAAAACAGGCAAGAGTAGGTCTAGGTCTTTTTAAAAAGCCATACCTGAAAGATTTCCAATAACAGTTGATTTGGTGGTAACTCAATCACACAAACAACTGCAACAAAAGACTCAACTATCAGAGATTTTAGGATCGCCTAAAAAACACCATCTAACATTAGGGAGTTCAAAAAGGCATGACGTTTCAGAAATCAAACTTTATTTAAATATCATTTGCATAAACTGGTAATTTAACAGTATGAATAAATCCTAGGGCAGAAGACAGATTGGAGAACCTGGGGCACAAGTGCTGAGTTTGGAAGATTTGGTGCTGTACCCTTTGAAGCCCCCACCTGGTCCCCATACCCCTTGCCTGCCTGTTAAGAAGAGCCTGTCCCAGGGAGCAAATCAGGGGCAAATAGCCCAGAAGCCCAGTAGCAGAGAGACCTCCATGCCTGAAGGAGGAGTCCACCTCTGGGAGCAGGAGGAGCTCTTGGAACTCTTTCTCGCAGGCTTCTTTTCCTGCTCTCAAGCACCTCCAGCTTGCAGATAGACAGCCCCAGCACCAGCAAAATGAAAAGGTCCTGATGCAGCAGGGCTGTGGCTCTAGTAAATAAAAGAGGCCTCTCTTTAGTGAGGTAGAGGAACCCAGGCTTAACACCCTGGCCTCCGACACCAAGGCTCGCACCATGCCCAGGACTAGGGGCAGCTTGGGAACTGCTGGCTGGAGCCTTGCTACTTAATCTCCTCTCTGCCACGTCTATCTCAGCTACGGCTCAGCTCAGAGTTGAAGCCAGTGGCTATAGCAGGTGGCATGAGGTCTGAAGTAGCTCACCAGCAGCTGGTCCTTTGCTGTACGGTGAGGGGCCCTGAGGAGGGGCTCTGGAGCTACCTCTAGCTGCAGTGCTGCCTCTCGATGGGGCCTTCCCCATGCTGTGGACTCTGGCTCCATGGCGGGCACTGGAAGTTCCTCTCTCTCTGCCGTCACGGCAGAACTGAAAAAGGGAGAAAGGGTCATGACCAGCTTTTCTATGTCTGAGCCCCAGAGTTCAGCTCTCTGTGACCAGACCCCCACTGGCCAGACCGCACAGGCAGTGCTGCTAAAGTCCCCTAGCAATGGCCCCTCTGAGTCCACAAACTCCTCCTTCCCTCATCAGCACCCACAGGTGACTGAGAGTCTTCTCAGGACTGGACCCCAACTCCAGGACACAGGGAGGGGCAGTTGGTCCCAGGCTCCAGGTGCCAAGCTTCATGCTTGCGCCACAAGGTCCTCTGGGCCCATCTCAAAGGAGGCAGTGATGTGGCCTATCCCTGAGCCACACAGCCAGAGGAGCAGGAGGTGTTTATCAGCAGGCACCCCACTCTGCTGGGTCTCCCAGGAGTCCCTTCCATGGAGGGCCAGATCCAGAGACACAGCACAGAGAGGCCACAGGGTGACCGGCCAGAACCCTTGAGACTAGGCTGGGGATGACACAAGGACTCTCCCCAGACAGCCAGAAGACCCTTTGCTAGTTTCTTGGTACTTCATTTTCTCACGGTACCTTCCCCATCAGAATCCCACAGCTCACATAGAGTCAATGAGGAGAGGAAGATGGTGTAGAATCCGTGGAAGGAAAAGTAAAAGATGGGTGGGGAGAACAGTTGGGAGTGTAAGCGTTGTAAGGGTCCTACACTATACAGATTATTTGAGGGCTGGCTGTGATTAATTAAAGGTGTGTCTTGTAGACAACCATTACTCTCAAACACAGTGTGTATATATACATATATATAGAGAGAGAGATAGAGAGAGAGAGAGTCTTGCTCCGTCACCCAGGCTGAAGTGCAGTGGCCCAAACTGGCTCACTACAGCGGCCTGAGCTCAAGCAATCCTCCCACCTCAGCCTCCTGAGTAGCTGGGACTACATGTGTGGGCCCCTATGCCTGGCTGCTTTTGAAATGGTTTCTTGCAGAGATGGGATCTCGCTGTGCTATCCGGGCTGGTCTGGACCTCCTGCTCCCAAGCAATCCTCCAGCTTTGGCCTCTCAAAGTGTTGGGATTACAGGCATGAGCCCTTACTTTCGGCTTACACATGTTTTAAGAGCATAAATATGAAGGTCAGTGTTGCCATGAAGTCAGGCAGGGTTGGCAGAGCTAAAGGCCCACAATAATCCAAATGAAGCCCCACTCCTGTTGTGGTGAATAAAGGTTCTGTGCAGCCACAGATCCTCCGTTGTGTTCCCTTCTTGTCTGTGACTGCTTTGGGGCTGCAGTGGCAGAGTGAGTAATTGTTAGTGTGTGATCTGAATCTGCAAACTCAGTGTCAGTGCATCTCAATTAAAATCTGATGTCAGGTATGTTGGTCAGATAATTAGGAAATGGACAGTATTTAGATATTTAGAGTTTCAAAATTTTCTTTCTGCCAAAAGGACCCCTTTCTTAAAAAAATTATACAAAGACCAATTAAAAAACTGACCAAAAAAACATGTCAACAAGATTGTGTGATTGAAGCTGGGGTTGAGCCTGGGTACCTTGTGTTTTTCCAGCACCCCTAAACACCCGGCCTGTTCCAGAGGCACCCTACAGAGCCCTTGCTTGGGTTCAGGCAGAGCAGGAGCTTGAAACCCACGGATGGGAAGGAATAGAAATCTAGCATCTTTCACACACAAAGCGTAGCGTTCTAAAGCCGCATCTTTGCAGCACACTGGCGTGGGGCTACTTCACCCACAGCCAGCAGCGATTGCACCAGTGCGAGTTTGTCCACCCTGTTATAAGAAGGCAGCTGCTAGCGTGAGGCATGGCGGTGAGGAAACAATGCCACCCGGGTCTCACCATTGGCTGTGTGGACTGGCTGTACCATGGGCCAGACACATGTCTTAGGCAGGCAACACTTTTTAGATGCCAATTTGCCTGTAGACAAAGAGATGGCGCAGAGGTGGCCTGCGAGGGGAGGGCCTGTGTGTGATAGGTTGGTTGTCCCCTGGAAATTCCTTTGTTGATGTCCCTTAGCCCCAGTGCCTGAGGTGATCTTACTTGGAGATGGCATCTTACAGAAATAAGCTAAAATCAAAATGAGTTCAGTGAGGTGCCCAATTCAATATGACCCGATGTCCTTATAAAAGGAGCAAATTTAGACACAGAGACATAGGAAAGGCAATTAAAAGAGACACAGGGAGAGGCTACCTACATGCCAGCGGAGGCCTGGAACAAGAGCCTTCCTGGACACATGGAAAAGGGGCCTTCCTGCCGACCGACACCTTGCTCTTGGACCTACAGCCACAGGACTGTGAGACAGTGGTCTGTTACTGAAGCTGCAGTCTGTGGTACTTTAAAGGAGCCCCTAGCAAACCAGTACAGCCTGGTAGCCCTGAATGGTGAAAGAAAGATGGAAAAGAGCAATGGAGACTGACTTCCTGTCTACACCTCAAAGTGCGCTCTGGGATCTTTGCTGGGAAACGTGGAAGGTTTACAAGATAATTTTTGAGGTGGGGTGGCCCGGGTGGGAAGGGTGCATAATTTCAGTGTACATTATCATGTGTTTATCTTCCTGTGTAAATGCTTGTAAGAATAGTTAACCAACTAAAGGTTTATATGCTACTCAAAATACAAGTTTAAATGCTAATAAAAATGGATGCAATGAACATACTGTCTTGCTGTGGTCCAGGGAATCTCGATCTTTCAGAGAGACTTGCAGCTTTGAGCAGGAGCTGCCCTCTCCTTGCTGCCTACTGCAAGCCCCACAACACACATATGCACACACATGCAACTGCACAGCTGGACACAGATTTTTTGTGCTTCATGCCCTCATTAAGGAGGCATGGAAGGGAATGTGTGGCTGTTAGGAAATGAAGACAGCTTAGGCCCCTGGTTTCCTGGGTGTTTGCACAGGCACCCTCTCTGCAGACCAGTTCTTTGGTCTCTTTCTCGTCTTAGTGAAAGGAGAAGAGAGCGCCAGTGGGTACCCGGGTTCTTCGGGCCTAAGCCTAGGTCACAAGCTTCCTCGGGAGCCTAGTGAGATGGGGGCACCACTGGTTCTCCCAAACCGAGGGTGCAGTGTTTAGTGGAGTGGTGAGCCCAGGAAGGTGATAGACGGGAAGACTCGGTTCATTAGACACAACCAAAATCCATTGAGGAAGGGCAGTCACCAAAGGGTTTTTACTCCAGGAGGAGGGGCTCTCGGGGGCTGTGAGCAGCTGGCAGGAGGACTTTATGGCACATGTGGTTAGGTGATGGCGACCTACAGCTGCACTGGAAACTGGGACCCAGAGTGCCCCAACCTCCTGCTCTGTCTCTCTCTGCCTCCTTCCCTTTCTCCCTCTCTGGCTTCTCTGTCTCTCTTGTCATCTCTTGCCCCTTTCCCCATCTCTCTTTCTCTCTCTCTGCTCTCCATCCTCCCTCTCCCACTCTCCAGTCTGTTTCTCCCCATCTCTCTCTACCCGTCTTTTTGCTTTCCACCTCTCTCTTCCCACTCTCACCATCTCTCTTCTCTCTTTCTCTCTCCCTCTTCCCTCTCCTTCTCCACCCTCATTCACATGCTTCCCTTCCCATCACACTGCTAAGGCAATGCCAAGGCTGCTATCCTGTTACAGTGTCCCCCACTTCCAGCATCCCTAAGAAAGTGCTCACCGTCATTAGTCATTGGGGAATGCAAATCAAAACCACAATGAGTTATCATTTAAAAACTCATTAGGATGCTATTATCAAACAAATGGAAAATAGCCAGTGTTGGAGATGTGAAGGAACTGGAACCCTCATTGCTCATGGGAATGTATAATGCAGTGGCCCATGGAATGTAATGTGGGAAAAGTTTGGCAGTTCCTCAAAAGTCAAACTTAAGAGCTACCATATGACCCATTCCACTCTAAGTAGATGTCCAAAACTCCTGACAGCAGGGTTGCAAACAGGTGTTTGAACTCAGGAATGGAAAACCAAACATCATATGTTCTCACTGATATGTAGGAGCTAAGTTGTGAGGATACTGTAGCATAAGAATGATACAATGGACATTGGGGACTTGCGGGGAAGAGTGGGAGGGAGAGGGATAAAGACAACAAATATGGTGCAGTGTATACTGCTTTCCGGGTGATGGGTGCACCAAAATCTCAATCACCACTAAAGAACCTCATGTAACCAAATACCACCTATACCCCAATAACTTGTCCGAAAAATAAAATACTTTTTTTTTTAAAAGCCAGATACTTGTGTCCCACAACATTAAAAGAGCAGCATATTCACAACAACCAAAAGGTTGAAACAACCCAGTGTTCATCCAACAGATGAATAAATGAGCAACATGTATTATATGTGCACAGGGGGATACTATTCAGTTATTAAAATGAATGGAATACTTACACATCCTACAAATATGGATGAACTTTCAAGATTTGCAACTCAAATCTAATGAATAAATAGGACCAAACACAGTGGCTAATGCCTGTAATGCCAGGACTTTGGGAGGCTGAGGTAGGAGGATCACTTGAGCCCAGCAGTTTGAGATCAGCCTGGGCAACGTAGCAAGATCCCATCCGTACAAAAAAGAATTGTTTAAATGCCGGGCATGGTGGTGTGGGCCTGTATCCTCAGCTACTGGCAGGGCAGTGGAGGGAGTCTTGCTTGGGCTCAGGAGGTTGAGGCTGCAGTGAGCTAAGATACCACCACTGCAATCCAACATGGGGAAGAGAGTAAGATCCCTCTCTAAACATAAAAATTATTAAAATAACACATAAAATGGCTGGGCACAGTGGCTCACACCTGTAATCTCAGCACTTTGGGAGGCTGAAGCAGGTGGATCACAAGGTCAAGAAATCAAGACCATCCTGGCCAGCATGGTGAAACTCTGTCTCTACTAAAAATACAAAAATTAGCTGGGTGTGGTGGCTCACACCTGTAGCCCTAGCAATTCAGGAGGCTCAGGCAGGAGAATCGCTTGAACCTGGGAGGCAGAGGTTGTAGTGAGCTGAGATCATGCCACTGCACTCCAGCCTGGCAACAGAGCAAGACTCTGTCTCAAATAAAAACAAAAACAAGTAAGTGTGTGTCTGTGCCCATGCCTTCAAGCATGTGCATGTCAGCATGCATAGCTGTGTGTTGTGTCTGGCTGAGCAGGCACACATGCATGCGTTTTTAGTGTTGGATGCTGGGGCAGTCAGGGTTTGAGTCACTCACAGTCAGCACCCACTCCTCACTTCCTCATGCCAGGTTCCTACAATTCCCCACAAGAAGCATGTAGGGCCCAAGCACCCCCTGCCCCCTTTGAACCCTAAGCACAGGCAAGAGAGGGTGAGGGTGGCCAACTGCAGGGCCCAGGCTTGGAGGACCCTGGAGCCGACTTCTGGTGCATGTGCCACAACTACCAGCCTTCCCTGACCTGGCTCCTAAGAAACACTTGCCCTTGGCCAGCTGGAGAGCTGTTGATTTGAGACACAGCCCCACAGCAATCACCACTTTATCCCACCCCCAAATACTTCCTAAGGCCATTTGTTAAGGAGACGGCACAGGCAGCCTGCTCTGATGGCTTCCTAGACACAGTCTCCGGAGACAGGAAGCCCATCTGGCCTCCTTCCTATAAGGTGGCTGGGGAGGCTGGGGGTGGGCATTGGGGTTGAAGGATAGATTGGGGCAGTTTGGGCATGTTGGGGTGATCAGACTCAACGCCAGGCTGTGGAGGCTACAAAGTCCGGTGGAGTCAAAGGAATGAGAAATGACAAGAGAGAAAGTGGGACCAGGGGGCCAACGCTAGTATGGAGGCTGCAAAGGCCTCAAGCTCTGGGAGCCCCAGCTATTTATTGGTGCTCAAACAAACAGGTGGTGAGGATGTGGGGGTTTAAAGGAAGCAATGTATCAAGTGAGTGAGCTACAGCTGTGATGGTGCAGCATATTCTTTGAAATATGCTTGAGATAATGGGAATGCTAGAAGTAAGGAGCCAGCAAGTCTAGCAGACATGCAAACCCTACCTCAACTTCTCTCCCAACACTCAGCTTTTCTCCCAACAGGGCCAAGTAAGCAGCAGGAAGTTTCAGAGCCTTAGGACCAGAGGGGCCCCAGTGCCCCTTGGTCAGGATGCTGAGCCCAGAGAGGGCAAGATCCTGACTTGAGGTCACAGAGCAGCAATCCCTGGCAGAACTAGCATTCCTTTTGGAGAAATTCAGAATGTATGGTCCCAGGAGTCATTCATTTACTCATGCATTCATTCGGCAATTACGTATTGAGCATCTACTATATGCCACATCCACTTCTAGCCCCAGCATACAGCAGTGGACAAGACAAACGAATCCCCACCTCAAGGAGCTGATGCTCTGGTCACAGAGACAGAAAACAAGTGAAGAAGATCACATCACATGATGCTAAAGGCTAGTAAATAAAATTACACCACATGGAAGGCTGGAGTCACTCTGTCCAAATGGTGGCCACTAGCCCCATGTGGCTATTTGAGTTTCAAGCAATTAGAGTAATTGAAAATTAAGAGTTTAGCAGAGCTGCAGCCATGCTTGGAGCTTGCAGACACCAGGTCACTATCACCACTACCACGCTCCCATCCCCGCCATGGCCAGGGGCATGCTTGGTCCCCCCTAGCAGTGTCTCCACTGCAGCACCGTGGTGATGGCCACCAAGATTGACAAAGAGGCTTGCCGGGAGGCCTACAACCTAGCACAAGACGACAGATTGGCCGTCATCTGGGTGACTTTTAAATATGATGGCTCCATCATCGTCCCTGTCAGGCAAGGAGCAGAATACCAGCACTTCATCCTGCAGCGTACAGACGAGGTCTGGTTGCTTGCCTTCGTGTGTGTCACCACAGGGGATGCCATGAGCAGGAGGTCCATGTTTGCCCTCATCAGGTAGATTGGCAAGAACGTCAAGACCCCAGTGAAGGAGGTCATACAGGATTTCGCTAAGGAGTTTGTGATCAGTGATCAGAAGGAGGTGGAGGGAGATTTAATGGAGAGGAAACTGAAGGAGACTGAGGGAGCCAATCGTGATGCCCAGGTGGAGTAACCCCAGCTTCCCCACTGCCCCTTGCCAAAGTCATCTGCCTGCTCCCCAGGGGAGGGGACCTCCGGCCTCAGCTACCAACCCACCAGCCCAACAGGGAGAAAAGAAGCCATGAGAGGCACCATCCGCCACCCTGTGTCCACAGCCCCCATCTTCCTGCTTCCCTTACAACACTGCTGTGTCTTATCTCATGAAGCTCATGGAACCCCTTTCTTTGATCTTTTCTTTTCTCACCCTTTCTTTTGTTCTAAAGAAAAATCATTTTGATGCAAGGTCCTACCTGTCATCAGATCCGAGGTGCCTCCTGCAGTAATCCCTTTTTCTAGCATTTCTCTTATATGTAATGAGGCTGCCTAGTGGGATCTGCGTGACCTCATGTTGCTTCCGGAGCCTGGGTTTGTTTTGCCATCTCAGTTTTTTTTTGGTCCCCCTTCCTGTTTACCACTGAGGGGCAGCTGGGCCAGAAGTGACACCCAGTGACTACAGCCTTCAAAAGCACACAAGTCCATTCCTGTAGTCAGGCCCAGACCTCCTGGAATCTGCCCCAGGCTTCCTCATCCCACTTTCATCCAGAGTTGCCTAAGTTGCATCTCCGGCAAAGGCAGGATTGCTCAGTGGTAAGAAGGTTACGTCTGGCTCTGACCGAATAAGAGATAAAATTTGCCTTAAAATTCGCCTGGCTGGGTGGATCACCTGAGGTCAGGAGTTCAAGACCAGCCTGACCAACATGGTGAAATCCCGTCTCTACTAAAAATACAAAAATTAGCGGGACGTGGTGGCAGGTGCCTGTAATCCTAGCCACTCAGGAGGCTGAGGCAGGAGAACTGCTAGAACCCAAGAGGCAGATGTTGCAGTGAGCAGAGATTGCAGCATTGCATTCCAGCCCGGGGGACAGAAAGAGACTCTGTCTGAAGAAAAAAAAAAAACTTGCCTAGCAGTGGCTTTGCTGCATGGTCTGAAATGACCCATTTCCACCCTCTTGACTGAAATTTCCTAGTGACACAGAGAAGGGCAAAGGTCTGAGCCCAGATTTGACAGAGGGAGTACTTCAGGGTTCACTTCAGGGGCTCCCAAAGCAATGAGGGTGTTAGGGAGAGAAGCCCAGGGTGGGGACTGGGAATTTAAGGAGAGCTGGGAACTGATCACTTAGGTTCAGGAAGCTTCTGTAAAAGCAGCAAGGATGGTTTGGGCCAGAGTGCTACTCTGCCTGTGGTGCTGGCTGTTAGCAAAGCCCTGGACTCACGGCACCGCTAAAGCCCATGGCTTCAATCCTACACCTGCACCACACATTCAAAAGGATCGTTTTGATTTTTGTTGTTTTTGTTTTTGTTTTTTGAGACGGAGTTTCACTGTTGTTGCCCAGGCTGGAGTACAATGGTGCTATCTCGGCTCACTGCAACCTCCTTCTCCCAGGTCCAAGCCATTCTCGTGCCTCAGATTCCCGAGTAGCTGGGATTACAGGCATGTACCACCATTCCCAGCTAATTTTTGTATTTTTAGTAGTGACGGGGTTTCTTCATGTTGGTCAGACTAGTCTCAAACTCCTGACCTCATGATCCACCCACTTCAGCCTCCCAAAGTGCTGGGATTACAGGCATGAGCCACCACGCCTGGCCTGTTTTGTTTTTAAAGAAAGATGAGATTGTCCTGTTTCTTCAGGAGAACATTTTATATAGCTCTTTTTCTTTTTTTCCTTGATCATTTCATTTTGGAAAAGAAATCTGTACTGTATTGGGATTGCAAAGAACATCTCTGCATTCAAGCAGTTTACAGAAATTTTGTTTTTCAGAAAAAAGAAGAAAATTAAGAGTTCAGTTCTTCCATCACAACAGCCACATTTCAGGGGCTCATTAGCCGCACGGGGTGGCTGCTGTGTTTGACAGCTAATGGGGAGCATTTCCATCACAGAAGGAACCACCGGACAGGGCTGGTGTGGGGAGTGGATGGGGGGCTGGGGGCTGGATGGCCGAGGACAGCGACATCTGGACTGTCCTGCTGAGAAGGGGTGGCCACATGGTGACATACCAGGAGGAGGGGACAGAAGGTGCAATGTTGGCCAGATGGGGATGTGCTTGGTGTGTTCAAGGGACAGAAAGGACAGAGGGAGCGAGGGGAGAGGAGAGCGAGGTGGGGTTGGGGAGGTCAGCTGGGGCCTCTGAGGCCTGGGTAAGGAGTTTCTGCTTTATGTGGAGGGCGTCAGGAAGCCATGGGGAGAGGGGTTAAGCAGGGGAGTGGCATGGTTTTAACAATATATGGAGAATGGATTTGTGGGGGCAAGAGTGGAAGGAAGGAGCCCTAGGGAGGAGGCTATTGTGTCACAGAGAGGAAGGTGACTGAGACTGGATGATACAAGGGGTGGGGAACAGCCATAGCCCAAGCCTCAGGGTTCTGGATCCAGTTGTGCCTGAAGTTGATCCCCCCTCTCCTTCCTTCTTCCTCTTGGTTACTGGGCACCAACTAGAACACCCTTCATTACTATTATCCACCTATCCCCTCCCTCACAAAACCCCTGACTGTCTTTCCTCCTATCTCTGTGCAGAGCACTCAGACAGTACCTAGGCTTCCCTCAGTGACCTGGGTCCAGTTTGTTTTGCAGAACTTTGCCCCTCTGACTGCATCCCAGCCCTGTCTAGTTACCTTGGGGTCCTGGGAAGAAGCCTTAGGCACCTGGTGTTTCATTGACTTTCCCCACCAGGATGCTTTCCTGGAACTGTGAGCAGGAGGCAGGAGGAACCAGCTGGCTCTGGGTCTGGGGGGTCAGCGTGACTAAAAGAGAAGGCTCAGCTTCAGTTGCAACTGGAGGGACTTTGGTTTTGTCTTAGGAAGAACTTCCCCTCTATAAAAGGGCCAATGCCATCCTCGTTCATTTGCAGTGGAGGGGATCTCTTAGGGTACTAAGAATAAGGTGGAAAACCTGCTCCCTAGGGTGGGCACCGAGAGGTCAGCTCTGCTCCTCAAACGCTGGGCGTTCATTCCCCCTCAGGACCTTTGCAGCTGCAGTTCCCTCTGCTTAACCCCAGGTGTCTCCTCCATCTCACTCCGAAGTCTCCTCCTGAGCGGTGATGCAGATTGCCTGATGAGCACGGCTTCCTCCTCAGAAGCACCTTGTTTTGTCTCCTGTACTAGAACGCCAGCTCCACAAGGGCAGGGCGGCTGTTGATCTTGCTTCTCTGTGTCCCTTCCTGTCTGACGCTGTGCCTGGCACATGGTAGACGTTCCCAGGAGGTTTCTGGAATGAGCAGATGTCTGGGGTCAGTGTGGGCAGGTGCCTGCCAGGCCCCAGTGGGCTCAGACTCACCCTCTCACTGCACCCTCTTAATGGGGATCAGGACTTTGAGGCTTGGAGAGGTGAGGTCACTCACCCAAATGGCACAGCCTGTATGTGGTGGCCCTGGTCTGGAGAGGCCTGGAGGGGACTTGGGATGGTTGGAGGCTGGGCCAGGGCCTGGAGACACACTGCCTTTCCACATGACAGCTCTCCATCCATCCACATGCCCTGCTTCCCCTGCCAAGTCCCATCTGGGGCTTCCCTGGCCACCTTAAGTCCTCAGATACAATTGCACTGCAGGGCACTGGCCTGTGGCACAGAGCAGCAGGCCCTGCAGCCCAGATTCACACAGCAAGTGAATGAGGCATAGCTGAAAACCATGCATGTGGTGGCCTCAGCCGGGCCACACTGAGTAGACCCAGCTTTGGTAAGCACGTGGCTCCACCCATCACTGGGCTGGCAGCCCTTCCTCCTGAGTGCACCTGCTACACCCGGGGCTTACACCAGCTCTAGGGACTGGGTCCGCCTCTCCAAATAACGCAGCTCATTGTCAGCGATGGGGCAGGATTCCTTCCCGATGGCCACACCCGGAGGGGTATCTGTCCAGATGGACAAGGGCAGCTGAGTGAGGCGCCTGAGGAAAGCTGAGCCCCTCCACCCTGTGATGGATCCTACCTATGTCCACCCTATCCTGCCTGACTGCTTCGGCTCACTCTGTCTGTCCCCGCCAGTCTGGAGCCACACTCTTGCAGCTGTGCAGCTCCTTCCAACTGCATGGACTTCCCTGAGCCACTCCCCCTGCCTAGAAAGCTCTTTGCCCATTGTTTCCATTTCTGCCAGGTCTTGGTTACATGGTCTTGGTTGGAGGACAGTCTCTCTGACTGATACCCCTGCAAGTGGGACCCTCTCCCTGTGGCCTCTACGCTCAAAATGCTCATTCTCACCTGCCTCAAGGTCTTTGCACTTACCATGCCCCAACACAAGCTAAGGTTTCCAGACCACCCCCTCCGAGCCACCTCCCCACTTCCCCAAACAAGCTCCTCTGTCCTTGCCTTGCAGGGCAGTTATGGTTGCCTTTGCATGTGGAGTCGGTTCCCCCTATGGCACAGCCCTGCCTGTAAGTTGGGGAATCCAGCCATTGAGGAGTGCTTGCCAAAAGAGTGAACGAGCCGTCAACAGTGATTCAGAAAGGGTCCTGGGTCCACAGGTGTCCCCCAACACTGTGTGTGACCTGCGCCATCTCCTCTGTCCACTGTGGTGGTCGGTCCCCAAGATCCCCAAGGGCCCTGCTGGCCCTCACCTTTGAAGCTGTGGGACACAATTATCAAGGGAGACCCGCTTCCTACACTCCCAGAGCTGAAAGCCCAAACAAGCTTTTTTTTCTTTTTTTTTTTGAGGTGGAGTCTCACTCTGTTGCCCAGGCTGGAGTGCAGTGGTGCGATCTCAGCTCACTGCAAGCTCCACCTCCCAGGTTCACGCCATTCTTCTGCCTCAGCCTCCCAAGTAACTGGGACTACAAGCACCTGCCACTATGCCTGGATAATTTTTTTGTATTTTTAGTAGAGACAGGGTTTCACCGAGTTCGCCAGGATGGTCTCGATCTCCTGACTTGGTGATCAGCCCACTCGGTCTTCCAAAGCACTAGGATTACAGGTGTGAGCCACCGCACCTGGCCAACAAACTCTTAAATCAATCAGCAACATCACCTTCCAAGTGAAGAAAGCAGGACCTCTGATCTAGACACAAGGACAGGGCAGAGGAGGCTGCAAATGCCCCTGAGTGAGCTGGTTAGGAAGGTCACTAGTTGCCTGGACCTGGAAGTTGAGAAACCCGCAGAGAAAAGCAGGGAATCTCAGCTGGAAGATGGGGACATCAACTCAGACCCTTCTCTTTGGAAACTCAACCTGGTGAGGGAGAGTGGATACATCAAGACTCCTTACACCACCAAAATCAACTCTGGCTAAGTCCAGCCAAGGCAAAGCAAGCAAGGAATGTGCCAGGAGGTTATAGGTTAGCTCATAGAACCAAAAGAAGAAGTAAAAAACCACATACTGGAAAGGACTGGTTTGGATATGAAATTTAGGTAGCCGAACTAATGGGAAGCCCTTGGATGAATGAATTCCCTCTGCTTCCATCCTCAAGTCACTCTACTCAAGATCCAAATTTCCTTAATATATAAAGAGTTCCTATCAGTCAATAAGACAAATGAAACTGCAATAGAAAAAATGAAATGGAAAAAACGCCCAAGAGTATAGACATGAACAGATAGTTTACAGAGCAGGAAGTAGAAATGGCTCTTGAGCTTATAAACAATGTTTAGCCTTATTTATAACCAGAGAAGTGCAAATGGAAACTATAGTTCAAGACCATTTTTCACTTATCACATTGGCAATTATCTAAAACTGTGATAAAACTGTGTTGGCGTGGGTGTGGGAGACACGCTCTCTTGTACATTACTCGTGGGAGTATAAACTGGTACAGCCACTATCAACATTTTTTTTTAAAGCACATGCCTTTTGATCTGAAAACTTACTCCTAGAGATTTACAAGGACACTTGCAAATGTGCTGATGGCCTTAGTACAGGGATATTTATTGTGGTATGTTTTTCTTGTAATAGCAAGATTGGAAAGAATCTAAATAGCCATCAGTAGAGGTTGGTGAGCTCTATAATAATGTAGCCACTCAGTGAACTCTGCAACTGTGAAAAAGAAGAATGAGGTAGCTTTACACACTGCAGCCTGGAATGATCTTCCAGATAGACTATCCCATGAAAAATCATGGTGCATGCATATTTGTGAAAGCCTCCATTTCTGGTCTCTGAATTCAGAACGCTCACCTTTGTCTTGTGTCCACTCTCCACAGGTAGGTCACAGAAGCGTGACCCCTCATACCTTCCCATGCGCTCCTTTCCTGGCCTGAGTGGCCTTGGTTTCCAACTGTCCACACCTATGACTCTTTGCAGCAAGACTGTCATCAAGCTATTGGAGTCCCTTGGCCCTTTCTGCAAAGAGCTGGAACTGTCCCCCTGCCACATGATGGCCCTTCACTAATGACTGACACATGTATCCGTTGGTCAGGCTGGGAAACAGAGCTGTGACTCCACTCCACAGTCCCCCTGAGGGAACTGCTTCTGTAGGATTTTGCCTGGGGTCACAGCCTTGCATGGCTTCTCCCCTCTCTGTCTTCAACCCCCGTTCCCTTACCGCTCTCCTTGGGTGCCTGTCCTTCATCAGTCACTGCCATACAAATCAGGCTCTGCTTCTGGGGAACGTGACCAAGATAGCTGCTTCCTTACCCTGCTCCTTGCTTTTTGCAAGTAGGTTGTGCCTGCATATGCAAGCGTATGATACAACATGGGCACTGTGGTTCTTCCTGTTTCAAAGGTGAGGGACCTAGAGCTCCACGGCTTGCCTTAGGCCCCAGGTAGGAAGTGGCAAGCGACTTTGAAGCCAGGTAGTCTGGCTCCAAGGCCAAACTCACATCCACTGTTATACTGAAAATAGCCTAGAGAAGGAAAGCTCCAAGTGCAAGGAAAATCTGCATTCTCAAAGCAGGCCAAGCAGGGAAGACCATTTATTTTCCCAAAAGATTCTTTTCTGTGGTCTTCCCTTCATAAACACACATTCCACTGTCAGATGCAAATCCTAGAGCTAGAAATGGGACATTCAAGGTAGGCAGAGCTCCTGGGAACAGCACGTTTGCAGAGATGGGAAGGGAACCTCCCACTGGTTTGGTTTCTCCATGGCTATGGGCAAAGCCTGCCTGCTCTGCATCCGGGGATCTTGGTCAGGTGTTGGAATCGGTGGGTGGATTTCCGGTATATTTGCACTGTGTCCTAGAGAGCCTCTATGCATTTCAACTCCGATTTGCCTTCACCATCTACCTGCAGCCCACAACCGCAGGACCCTGCCCCGGCCCTGAATCTTCCGTGTCCTGGTGCCAAGCAGGTGAGTCAGCCCAGGAGGAGGAATGGCTCCTGTAAGCCAAGCCCATGCTGGTGTGACGAGCAACAACTTTCCTATGCAAGGAGGTGCCTGAACACCCCCTGATGATCAAGCCTGAGTCCCCTCACCTCCCTGAAGTGTGGTGGAGGAAAGACAGGCTGGAAAGAGGTGACAGTCTTCGCCCGCTGTGGTTGACTTTCTCACTCATGCCAAGTTTTACATAAGCTGGGGACCAAGTGCTTCAAGGCCAGAGGTCTCGGTGGGCCCAGGGCCTTGGAGGGGCCTGCATGACGAAAGGGTCCAAGGCTTAGGCCCTGGCTCTGCATAGGAAATCTTGGGAAGGTTGGAAGCCCACAGCCCCTACCGAGGAAGGAGTCGTGGGCCAGACCTTTTGCACAAATCCCGCCTGTGCTCTTTGACTTCCCCTCACTACCAGGGCCACAGTGACCAGGCAGGCAGGAACCTCCGTCCATTCATGGGATCAGCATCCTGGGAGGGCTCTGGCCTGAGTGAGCTGCTGCAGGAGACCCTCATGCTGAATGGTCGGCCACTTGGCACCCTTTTCTCTGTGGGGCAGGAATGACATTTGAGAGCCACCAAAGATGGGCAGGAAAAACAAAGGCCACCTTCAGAGGACGCTGAAGGTAGAAGGAGATGCAGAGAAAGTGGGAGAAACTCAGCTGTGCTTTTGGGGGCCCTGCAGGGACATAAGCTCCTGAAGGGACGAGAGACTGGGTCCCCTGAACTTTGACACTCTGTTCTCCTCCAGGCCTGGCCAGCCCTGTGGCTCCTTGGAGGAATCTGGGTGCCTCCTGTCCTGACTATCTGACAAGCCCCAGGTGAGAAGGCCTGAGTTCACCTGTGCTGCCACTTGTAACCTGATGGCCGCGGCACCCTCACAGGGTTCGAATAGCTGCCCTTTCCACCTGTTTCCCGGATTTTCCATACCACCCAGAGGCTCATATTCGACACCACAGCCTACCAGTCAACCAGGGCCTTTGGCCACATGTACTGATGATGAGAATCACTAGACTGTAAGCTGCAAAAGGGCAAGGACGGTGTTTTGTTCCCCGCTACCCCCTGCCCCTGAGGCCTAGCAAGGATTGCTGCTCGGATGAAGCAGAGCGAGTGTTTGTGGAACTCTTCGCAAAAGCCACGGGAAGCCCTTCCTGCACCTTCTCAGGTTCAGTTCTCAGACAGCCCACGCCTTTCCAGATGAGGAAACAGAGGCTCAGAAAGGAGAATAAAATTGTCCAGGGTTACAGGAAAGCAGTGAGGCTGGGATTTGAACCCCAGCCTGTTGGACTCAACACTTCCTCTGAAAAGATGGGAAAAGTGGGCTGCCTCCTTCTGGCTTTGGGAACTGGCAGAGAGGAGCAGAGCTGGGCTGGACACGTTACCTCCCCAGCTCTGCAGCACCCATGGGTTCCCAGGGTCCTCTTCCTCCATTTGACCCTTTTCTTCTCCGGACCCTCCAACCTTCGAGGACTGGACTCCTAGCAGGGAGCACAGAGCAGAGAACAGAGGAGGCCCATCTGAGGAGAGCATTCTGGAGCAGATGGGGCACACAGAGAGCCCCCAAACCTGAGCCTCACCTGGAGAGCGGCTCCCTGCAAGCTGAGCCAGGGCCCTGGGACACTGGCTGAGGGCAGAGCATGCCTCTCCGATTTGCTGGGCAGGAGGCTAATTGGGCTAAATGGGTTTTGTTGATGGTGACCCTTTGTTCCTCCATGGCGGCTCCATCTGAGGAGTGTTTTGGAGGCTGTTCATTCTCCCTGCTTCCCCTGCTGCTGCCCCAGAGACAAGGAGAGCAGCCTCCCAGTGGCCTGCTGGTTTGTAAAAGAGTCAGGTGTGGGAGGTTGCATCACGTGCTCCTCTGGACTCATGGTCTGCAAGGACGTATGGTAAGTGTGGCTGTAGGTCGATGAGCCGTGTGCGGCTTGGTAATGGACAGTGGATGGGCCAGCAGGAGCAGCAGGTGACTCGGGCCCCAGGGATGAACATGGGGGAGCTGGGTCTGATATAGGCAGGAAGGAGACGTCAGCAGCAGTAGCCCCGGAGTTGGGGGGAGCCAGAGACAAGGCAGAGATGCCTGGATGATCTGTTCTACAGAAATAACAACCACAAATCCAGGGCTGGACCTGGCTGTGACCTGGCCTGGCCAGGGGTGGTGAGCAGCAGGTGTGCTGATTGCACTTAGGAAGGGCATCGGGGCGGGGTGCAGTGGCTCACACCTGTCATCCCAGCACTTAGGAGGCTGAGGTGGGTGGATCACGAGATCAAGAGTTCCAGACCAGCCTGGCCAACATAGTGAAACGCTGTCTCTACTAAAAATACAAAAATTAGCCTGGTGTGGTGGCATGTGCCTGTAGTCCCAGCTACTCAGGAGGCTGAGGCAGGAGAATCGCTTGAACCCGGGAGGCAGAAGTTGCAGTGAACTGAGACTGCGCCATTGCACTCTAGCCTGGGCAACAGAGCAAGACTCCATCTCAAAAAAAAAAAAAAAAAAAAGAAAGAAAATGGGCATCATGGCTTCATGGCTGGGCACGGTGGCTCACATCTGTAATCCCAGTACTTTGGGAGGCCGAGGCAGGAGAATTGCTTGTACCTGGAGGCAGAGGTTGCAGTGATCCCACCTTTGCACTACAGCTAGGGCAATAAGACCGAAACTCCATCTAAAAAAAAGGAGGACATCAGTGTCAAACCACAGTCCCCAGGCTCTGCACCTGAGGCTGCTGCGAGAGGAAAGCAACAGGGGCTCAGGCATGTGGAGGAGGTAGGTGGGCACGTGGAGGTGGGGTTCCAGGAAGGGTCTGTGAACGCAGCAGGTCTTGGAGCTTTCTCCTTCAGGGGCAGGGGCAGGAGGACGGCCACCTGGCTTTACCACAAAGGGCCCAAGAGTATGGCATGGAGGGAGAGGCAGATCTAGAGAGAACGCTGGCCGGTCTGTGGAGGGAGGTGGAGGAACAGGTTGAAGAGGGAAGAATTCCTAAGACAAACCCTGAAATGACAAAGGAAAAGAATGACAAATCTGATTACACAAACATGAGCAAGTTCCAAAGACCGATCACAAAAACAATCACAAAGTCCCCACCAACTCGGCTGAAAGTAAAACAATCAGCCAAGAAGAAATATTTGTCACCTGCAGACCATGGCAGACAGAGGATTTTATTTTAAAGCACCCTACAAATCACTAACAAAAAAGCCCCAAAGAAATAGCAATCTGGAAAAGGACAGAAAGAGGAAATGTGCAGAAGAAGAAGTGCCAGCAGCTGCCAAACCCATGGTCCACGAAATCCTGGATCAAACAGGCAGGAGACGACATGACAAGGTGCTACTCTCTGCCCATCGGGTCGGCACAGAGTTAAAAACAAGGACCCCGTATTGCCAAGGGAAAGAGCCCTGTGGGTGAGGGCGTCAACTGGGCAATGCCTGTCAACTTCTAGAATAATCGTGTGCGCTTCCCTTTGATCCAAGAATCCCGCTGGGGGGAGTTATTCCTGTAGAAATGTTTGCTCAGGTGTGTGAAGATACCTGCGTGAGACTTTTCATCTCAGCATTGTGTGTGATGCTGAGAAACTATATCTATGGAAAGTATGGAAAACTGAACTGTGTGGTGTCTACAGTGAGTAGACCTATGTGGCCTTCCTGGAAAGAGGCTGTTGAATGAGCAAAGCCAAGTCATACGCTAAGTAGAGCATGATGCCTCCTGTGCATTTAAACAGAAAACTCTCCTATATATTCTCCATGGATTAATAGAGAGGAAAGTAAAGGTTTAGAAAAGGGGTGAAAGTACATGTGTCACAATGATGAAAGTCATCGCTGCCGGTGAAGGCAGGGGAGGCAGGGCCTCCTTGTACAGTTGGTCAGGCTGTGTATCGCACAAAGTTACAAAGTTGCCCTGTACAGTTGGTCAGGCTGTGTATGGCACAAAGTTACAAAGTTGCCCTGCCACAGAGGAGAGTGGGGTCTGTCCAGCCCGTGCTGCATTCTCCAGTCAGGTGCCTGCAGGGCTGAGTCCACCCAGCGCAGGAGCCTTTTTCTAATTCTCCCAAAGGTATTACATGAGCAGCTGTCTTCCCTGGGGAAAGGACCAAGACTTGGGGGTCAGGGATGTTAGAGGGATGCTCACAGTGTTTGGTTTAAAAAAAAAAAAAGGAAAAACTTTTGTCTGGGTGCTGGATCACACCTGTAATCTTAGCACTTTGGGAGGCTGAGGCAGGTGGATCATTTGAGGTCAGGAGTTCAAGACCAACCTGACCAACATGGTGAAACCTTGTCTCTACTAAAAATACAAAAAATAGCTAGGTGTGGTGGTGGGCACCTGTAGTCCCAGCTACTTGGGAGACTGAGGCAGAAAAATCACTTAAACCCAGGAGGCAAAGTCTGCAGTGAGCCAAGATTGTGCCACTGCACTCCAGCCTGGGTGACAAAGCGAAACTCTGTCTCAAAAAAAAAAAAAAAAGAAAAGAAAAAGAAAAAAAGAAAAACTTTAATGAAGCTCGTCTATCATCACGTACACCCCAAACATGTTTTAGTGTAGGCTTTGTTGCCAGACCTGAGTTTGAACTTCAGCTCCTTGTTCACCAGCTGTGTGACTGAGCAAGTCACTCTCCCTCTGTGAGCCTCAGTCTTCCCATTAGTCATATGGGCTAAAAAGTCTTTGCACTTTTGCCCACTTGGCATCCACACACCTGAGCTTTCCTGAGAAGCATCTGCACCTGCATAATGGGTCCGTACAGCCTGTGGGGGCTGACTTCATCCCCACTGAGGCCTCAGCACGTGGCAAAGTACGTGGGTGTTTCAAGCAGGTAACACCACAGAGCCCCAGTGAGTGGTTCAAGAAAGGACCTGTGGCCATGTGTGGACCAAGTAGCCCACTTCTGAGACTTCTGCTGCAATAGCAAGAGCAGCTCTTTTCAAGGGGGTGTTAGGAGTGGGGAGGGTTTGAAGGACAACTGCATGGCGACACCTGAGCATGGAAAGACCGAGGCAAGGTGTGGAGAGAGGGGTGGCCAACAATGGCACCTGGGGGCCCGAGTTTGGCTCACTTTCCTATGAACTGGGTCAGGCAGATGCTGTTGGTCCCTGGCCATGTCCCCTTGGCCTTCACAGAAGTTACCTGTGGACCTCCCTGGTGGGACCTGCACCTGTGGGAGGCAGGCTGCTAGTGCCAGAAAGTAAGTGCCCCAGAGTGACCCTCGGCCACTGGGTGGGTGAGTGCAGCCAGCCCCAGCTTTCTCGACATCTGGGTGCAGATGGACTGGGGCTTGTGACGCTCCCTGGTAGGACTTAACCCCGGTGCCCACAATGGGCACCTGCTCACCATGGCACCCTTACCTAGCTTTCTTCCTGCCCCTCTACTGCTTCCCCACACCCACTCTTGCTGAATGCCTACTGCATACAAAGTGGCCAGCACTTTCTGGGACCACCTCCCAAATATGTGACTTTTGGGGAACCCAAGCTAAGATACTGAGCCAACAAATCTCCCTCTCCTTCTCTCTCTCAAAATGAATTTTAGTTGGTTTTCTTACTTGCAACTAAAAGAAACCTGATTTACACGGGGATTCCAGTGGCAACAGCCAGCTTAGGGAAAGCCTGTGAAGACCACTCACTGCGTGGGAAACACGTGTCTTTGTACCAGGTGCATCACAGATGCCCGTGCCCTATGGCTTCCCAGGCCCCAGCTTCTGCCGAGTCTGCAGAAGGACACACAGACAAGCAGAGCCTTTTGAGTGAAAGCCCGGGAGCCACTCCTAATATGGCTGTGGGAGGGGTTTAACCCTCCCCACCATCCCACACCTGCCACAACTCCTCACACTACCACGGTGATGGCCATTTTTTTGTGTGTGGTGAAGTCCCCTTTTCACAGCCGATTCACGTGCAGGGAGCACCAAGTCTTGCCGTGTATTGTCCCACGCTGACCACAGAACCACTTAGGGAGAACCATGGAGGGATGTGCCAAGCACCTCCAGAAACTGTGTTCTAGGATCTGCCAACATGAGGGGTCTATCCCTCCCCATGTGCCATCAACAGCTGGGAGTGCAGTGGCACTATCATAGCTCACTGCAGCCTCGAACTCCTAGGGAGAAAGCACTAGGATTACAGGTGTGAGCCACCTCACCTGGCCTGATTTTCACTGTAATTCAACGGAGATTTTGGACCTCCACAGGGAGACTGGCCAGAGCGTTCCCCTCTCTTTTCTCCCTATTCCATGCAGTACTGAGAACTGCCGGGTGCTGCCTGTCCCAACTCTGGCCCTGTGCCGGTAGGTGGAATTCTCCAATTGCCTCAAGCAGACCTGGACCCCAGGGCAGGGTGGCTTTCTCAGTGATGCAGAAGGGTCCTCTTCCCTTGCAATCAAGTCTCTGTGAGTGGGAGCAGGTGGCCCTGTTAGGAAATGGGCTGGGAAGAGTCTTCTCATTTCACTGAGGAACAAAATGGTAGACCTTTGGTGACATCTCTACCACTTAGGAGTTGTATCCAGCTGCAAGTAGTAGAGACCTGGAAAATAGTGGCTTCAATAAAACAGGCTTATTGTCCCAGGTCAAAGAAGTCAGCGCCTTCTAGAACATGTATGGCAGTTCTAGACAGTCATCAGGACCCCATAATTACTCTGTCTTTCTGCTCTGCCATCTTTAGGGTTTGACTTCTACCCTGAAGGTTCCCAAATGGCACCTGGAGTGCCAGCTATCATGTGTATGTTCCAGGCAGGGAAAAGAAGAACAAAGGTTAAAAAGGCACATACTGGGGTTTTTTTCACATGCATTGGCCTTTTTGGAGCCTTTTGTCCTGGCCAGCAGCTTCTGCTTGCTCCTCACCGGCCATCTGTATTTGCTAGAGAAGTTGGAAAAGGGTGTCTCCCGGCTGCTCACCCAGTCACCCTGAATCAACTCAGTCTGTTACTAAGACAGAAGCCGAGCATGGACACTGGGTAGGCACTGAGCAGGCTCTTGCTCGGCATTCAATCCCAGTTTTCCTTTCCCTTGTCTGGGATATTGAGGAACAAGGAGCTCTCTAACTTAGCAGTTGCTCAAAGCAAGTAAGCATGATTTCTGGAACCAAGTTCTTTCCATGGGGGATTCGCTACTGTGACTGGCACTTCTCCTTCATTTTAGATAAGCTATGAATGCTTGGGAAGGGTGCACAGGCCTTTCCCTAGGAGCGACAGGCACACGTGACAGCCTGTCACCCTCCTGTGCTCTCTGACATAAGGAAACGTTCCATTACCTGGCAATGTCAGATGGTCTCAAGCTCTGCGGGGGCAGTTTGTTCATGAGTCTTAGGCAGGTTCCAGAAGCAGGCCCCGAGACAAGTATTTCTGTGCAGGGGGTTTATTAAGGAAGCCTCCTGAGGTCATGGCAAGGGAGAGGAGAAGGGGAGCAGGACAGGGAAGGGAAATCATTTGAGCCAGTTTTGATTTCAGGAGAGGCCCAGCCTCAGCCCGACCCTGCAGGGAGCTCCAGACAAGGGAGCCTGGCCCCAAGACCTGGGGCAGGGGAGGAGGGATAGACTTCCAGGCATTCCTGCTCTCTGCCTGTGTGGGAGAAGCAGTTCCTTGCAAGCGTGAGCCACAAGTGAAGCGGTGGCCTGCCCCTCCAAACCTGTGGGCGTTACATGGAACGAGAGACTTGAGAAAAGAAATGAGACACAGAGACAAAGTATAGAGAAAGAAAAAGTGGGCCCAGGGGACCCCGCCGGCACCCACCGGTCTCTGAGTTCCCTCAGTATTTATTGATCATTATCTTTACCATCTCAGAAAAGGGGAAGTGGCAGGACAATAGGATCATAGTAGGGAGAAGGTCAGCAGAAAGACATATGAATAAAGATCTCTGTGACAGGAATAAGTTTAAGGAAAAGTGCTGTGCCTTGATTTGCATATGCAAACATCTCCATAAACCTTTTAGTGCATAAAGAGCAGTATTGCCGCTAGCGCTAGCACGTCCCACCTTCAGCCCTAAGGCGGTTTTCTCCTTTCTCAGTTCATAGAACATACAATCTGGTTTTACACCGAGATGTTCCATTGCCTAGGGACGGGCAGGAGACAGATGCTTTTCTCTATCTCAACTGCCAAGAGGCCTTCTTTCCTCTTATACTAGTCCTCCTCAGCACAGACCCTTCATGGGTGTCAGGCTAGGGGACGATCAGGTCTTTCCCTTCCCATGAGGCCATATTTCAGACTATCACATGGGGAGCAACCTTGGACAATACCTAGCTTTCCTAGGCAGAGGTCCCTGCAAACTTCAGCAGTGTATGTGTCCCTGGGTACTTGAGATTAAGAGAATGGTGATGACTTTTAACCAGCAAGCTGCCTTCAGGCACTTGTTTAACAAAGTACATCCTGCACAGCCCAAAGTCCGTTAAACCTTGAGTCACCAAAGTACATGTCTCTTGCAAGGACAGGGTTGGGGGTAGGGTCACAGATTAACAGCATCTCAAATACAGAACAAAATGGAGTCTCTTATGTCTACTTCTTTCTATATAGACACAGTAACAGTCTGATCTCTTTTTCTTTTCCCCACAAGGAGAGGACGCTGTGCAGCCCAGATGCTGGGAGATGGGGGCACAGATCTGATAAGAGGAACTTAGCGGGTCCGGCTGAACAATAACAGCTTGGGCCTCCCTGCACATTCATAAAGACAAATGCTAAATACAATAACTGTATATTAACTAGATAATGTTTATCAATATAAATATATAAATTAACATGGGTAATAAAATCATAATCAATACTGTTAGGTAGTGTTTCCTGAGTGCCTTCGATGTTCTGGACCCTGTGCTGAAGAAGCACTTTCCACGGGTCTTCCCACTTCCTCCGCACTCCACCCGTGTGTGAGGTGGGTACATAATGATCCCACATTCCAGACGAGGGAACTGAGGCCCAGGGAGGCCGCGCCAGCTCTCTGGCTGCAGAGTGGTCTCTGGTGTAGGCCAAGCGCTCTCACCAAGACGCCTGCACTCTTTGCTGCCTTTCCCAGGGATCAGGGCCACACAGCTGAGGGTCCCCTCCAAGGTGGTGTCTCAGGCCCGGTGTCTGGCCCTCTCAGGGCCTGGAAATCCTGTTGCCCCCCAGCCCAGTGGCCCTGGGGACTTGTGGAGTCCTCTGTGCCATGCTGCAGGTGGGTGGGGCACTGGCAAGGCAGAGTGAGGGCTGCAGTGTGACTTTGGAGCACTTCTGTCATTTTCTCCCCCCAAATGAGACAGGATCTTGCTCTGTTGCCCAGGCTGGAATGAAGTGGTGCAATTATAACTCACTGTGGCCTGGACCTTCTGGGCTCAAGTGATCCTCCCGCCTCCCACAGCCAGCCTCCTGGGTAGCTGGGACCACAGGCCCATGCCACATTGCCAGGCTAATTTTTTAATTTTTGGTAGAGATGGGGGTCTCGCCATGTTGCCCAGGCTTCGTGTCATTTTCTGAAACTGTTTCTTTCCCACCTTAAAAATGGAGCAAACAACCCCTCATGGGAACCAGCGTCCTCCACTCCTGGGCTTTCTGGGGCGTCTCTCCCAAGTTCCCCGGGGCCTGACCCTCAGAACCCAGGTTTGCTGCAGGGCCTACACCCAGCTCCAAGCTCTCAGCCCAGCACTTAGCAGTGGCTGAGGAACGATGGTCGAACAGGCAAGGAATGGATGCTCGAGCGCCGGTGAGTGCTTTGTTCCACAGCAGGCCACGGCTGCCTTGGTGCCAAGGGACAAGCTGTTCCTTGGTGTTTGCTTCCCAGTGTTCTGGGAAGCGTCCAGCTGCAAACAGCAGCCTGGGGGAAGTGCGTCCTGGCTGCCCCCACCCCTAGTCTCACGCTGGCACAGCGGGACCAGGGGCACAGGGTGGGGAGATGAGGGTGTCTGTGGCCAGGCCTCCCAGGTTGGCTGGAGGTGCTCATCAGGCTCCCAGGCGGTGCTCCCAGTAGGTCTCTTTGTCCTCTGGTCACTTCCTGCCTGCGGGAGGCCACTGGGCCTGGACCAGCGCTGCCCACAGCCAGCAGGGCCCTGGTTTACCCCCATGGGTCTTGAGCTGCTGAGCACTGATGCCACAGGGTGGTGCCAAGACACCTTCTGGAGAGGGCCCAGAAGACCTGGCCAAGGGTAGGGGCCGTGGTGCTGTGGTCCCTGCCCAGGGGATGCCTGGCTGGTGCAGGGAAAGAGGGAGGTGGTCCTGGAGGCAGCACTGCCTTGATCTACCCACAGGAGCGCACTGTACAGGGGTTACGTGAGTGTGGGATCGGGGTCCCCCAGGCCCCATCTGCCCCCTCATGCCTGGTGGCATTGAGCAGGTGTCTTAGCCACTCTGACATCCGCATCCTCCTCTGTGAAACAGGGTGTGACAGGACTCCCTCTTGGGCTCCTGAGATCCTGGCATGTGTAGCGCTGTGTCAGGCACAGTTCTAGGCCCTCTACCTTCACTGGGTTTAGGTAGCCTCCTACCAAAGGAGGATAAGAAGACCCAGAGAGGCTGAGCAATTGCCTGAGGTCGCACAGCTGCCCAGTGGCCTCAGAGGACACAGCTGGTGTCCCATCCATCAATCACCCACCCTCCCTACCCAGGACTCGCCTCTTCAGGTCTAAGCCCGGGACTCCCGAGTGGGCTCCTTGGGCCGCTTCTCCCAGCTGCAAGGACGGGCAGTCTCCACAGCTGGAGGCCTGGAGAGTCCTTGCCCCAGGAGAGGGTCTCAGCCAACAGTGGCTGTGGGGGTGGTGGACAACTACTCTAGCCCCTTGCTTCTTAGTGTGGCAACCTCTGGGGCCTGCTGCACGCTATGTCCCAGGGCTTCCCGCAGCACAGGGCTCCCCGCAGCATGGAGCTTGGTGCTTCACTGGTAACTGCCTTGATAACGCATACTTTACTGGCTTCTTCCCTCCCCTGCCTCTCATGCCCTCCCCTGGGGCTTCCTGCATCTCCCAAACCAAGCACTTGCTCTGGGATCCTTGTCCCAGCGACTGACTCAGCCCCCGCCCGAGACAGTAGCAAAGCCAGAGTTGGGCCAGACAGTCGGGCTCCAGAACCTACTTTTATTTTATTTTATTTTTTTTTTGAGACGGAGTCTCGCTCTGTCGCCCAGGCTGGAGTGCAGTGGCCAGATCTCAGCTCACTGCAAGCTCTGCCTCCCAGGTTTACGCCATTCTCCTGCCTCAGCCTCCCAAGTAGCTGGGACTACAGGCGCCGGCCACCTCGCCCGGCTAGTTTTTTTGTATTTTTTAGTAGAGACGGGGTTTCACCGTGTTAGCCAGGATGGTCTCGATCTCCTGACCTCGTGATCCACCCGTCTCGGCCTCCCAAAGTGCTGGGATTACAGGCTTGAGCCACCGCGCCCGGCCCAGAACCTACTTTTAAAAAGTTTTGTTTGTTTGTTTTGTTTTGTTTTTTTAAAATAAGGAGGCAATGGGGTCTTGCTTCACTCTGTCATTCAGGCTGGGGTGCAGGGGGCAGGCAGCCTCGAACTCTTGGGCTCAAGCCATCCTCCTGCCTCAGCCTCTCCAAGCGCTGGGACTGCAAGTGTGACCCACTGCAGAATCTGTTCAGTGGGGCGGCTGGACTGGTTTCGACCCACTGGACTTGTTTGCAAAACCCCCCACCGGGCACAGTCTCTGGACATTTTCCTAGTTTGTGACAAGGGGCCGCTGCCAGAGGCGAGTGAGGGACCTTTTACCCTCTGTGCCCCTCTGTCCCTGGGTCAGGGCCCTGAAATTTATTGCACCCACCAGCCCCAGGGACAAAGTCCTCCGCACAGGGCAGGTAGCCAGCCCCTGGACCAACGCCTCAGGAAGGTAAAGAAGCTGGGTCCACCCGTGCTCATCACCTGACTTTGGTCCAGGGCAAGCGGTCCAGGGCTCCATCCCGCCTGAACTGGTTCCTCCCAGCCCCATCCAGAACCCGGGGTACAGAGGAGTCCAGTACCTAGGTCAGCAGTGCCACCTGTTGGTGACCATCAGAAGGTGCTGGCACCTCGTTCTCTGCTGGATACCAGGCAGCCACTCTGTGGCATTGAGGGCTGTCACTCGGGAGGGCTGTCACCCAGGAGGGCTGTTACTCAGAAAGGCTGTCACCTAGGAGGCTATCACTCAGGAAGGCTGTCACCCAGCAGGGCTTTCACCCAGGGCTGTCATCCAAGGGGGTGCTACCCAGGGCTGTCACCCAGGAGGCCTGTCACCCAAGAAGGCTGTCTCCCAGGAGGGTTGTCACCCAGCAAGGGCTGTGACCCAGGAGGACTGTTAACCTGGAGGTTTCAGAGTGGAGTCAGGTTTTACAGGTTGAAACCTGGAAAGAACTGTTGGGTTTCTGGGTGTAGCATCTGTTCCATGACATGATGTACAAGAAGGAAGAATGGAAGAGACTGTGATCTCAGCTGCTTAGAGATAGCGTTGCAGTTGCAACGGTCAAAAATGGCAGCCCAGCGAATCCCATTGTCCATGGTGTGAATTCTTGGAGACAGGTGCGTCCCTGCCAGCCATCGATATGAGAAATGATGTTCAAGATTGTTTTGATTCAAGTGTTTTGATTCAAGACAGGGATGGGTGGGACAGGGTGTGGATTTCTGCCCAAAGCACTTCCTATGTGGAACCAGCAGGGCAAATGGCTGTGGACCAGCATGCAGCCAGCCAAAGGGAAACTGGTGTGCAGAGAAGTGCTCCTGAGAGTCAAGTGCATAAAATGCAAATCAAACGTGGGAAGTGCCAAGAAACGTTATATCAGGACATCGCTCCAAATTTGGAAAGAATGGGCAGTGGGGAGATGACCTTTTGTTGAGCCACATTACCCCAGCCAGGACAGGAGGCCTTGGGGAATTCCTCTTCTTTTTGTCACAAGAAAAAAGTGTATGTTCATAGTAGGTGAAAATTATGGTGATACTGAATAACCATCGTTAAAATGGTATCACCTGTATCTATTGATGACATTTCATAGTCTTCATGTAAGCCATTCTAAGTGGCTGCAAACATTCATTTTATAGGGCTGACCATGACATTCTTAAGTTTCCCCTATTGCTGAGTATTCAGAGACTTTCCAGCTTTGGGTTTAAAAGTGATACTCGCCAGGTGCAGTGGCTCACGCCTGTAATCCCAGCACTTTGGGAAGCTGAGGCAGGTGGGTCACTTGAGGTCAGGAGTTCCAGACCAGACTGACCAACATGGTGAAACCCCATCTCTACTAAAAATACAAAAATTAGCTGGGCGTTGTGGCGGGCACCTGTAATCCCAGCTACTCGGGAGGCTGAGGCAGGACAATCACTTGAACTTGGAAGGCATACGTTGCAGTGAGCCGAGGTCGCACTCCAGCCTTTACAACAAGAGTGAAACTGTCTCACAAAAAAAGAAATCAATCAAAATAAAAGTGATACTCAAATGTATGTGTCAAATTTTGCCCACTTTTTGGATTGTTTCTTCTGGATGGATTCCTAGAAGTGGAATTCCTGAGTAAACGGAAGGCAGGACCTTTGTTCCTTGATCAGTGACTTCACACTGTTGGGCCAGAGCCAGTCTGGCTTTTCGCTGAATTTGATTGGTTCCATGCAAGCCCATGCCACTTTTTAATGCACATGAACCTTTTTTTTTTTTTTTAAAGAGGTGGATTCTCACTCTGTTACCCAGGCTGGAGTGTAGTTGCAGGATAACAGCTTGCTGCAGCCTGGTCCTCCTATGCTCAAGTGATCCTTTCCCTTCCGTCTTCAGAACAGCTGGGATTACAGGCATGCATCACCATGTCCCACTGATTTTTTTTTTTTTTTTTGGTAGAGACAGGGTCACGTTATGTTGCCCTCACTGATCTCAAACTCCTGACCTCAAGTGATCTCCAGCTTCATTCTCCTAAAGTGTTGGGAGTATAGGCTTGAGCCACAATGCCTGGCCTGTACCTAAATTTTTTTCCCCACACATCAGAATTTCCACAAAATCATGTGTTCTATGCCTACATTTTTAAAAGTAAGACTTGCCAGGCACGGTGGCTCATGTCTGTAATCCCAGCACTTTGGGAGGCCGAGGAGGGTGGATCACGAGGTCAGGAGATCGAGACCATCCTGGCTAACATGGTGAAACTCCCATCTCTACTAAAAATACAAAAAAATTAGCCGGGCGTGGTGGCAGGCACCTGTAGTCCCAGCTACTTCGGAGGCTGAGGCAGGAGAATGGTGTGAACCCAGGAGGCAGAGCTTGCAGTGAGCTGAGATTGCGCCACTGCACTCCAGAATGGGAGACAGAGCGAGACTCCATCTCAAAAAAAAAAAAAAAAGTAAGACTTCTGGCCAGGCGTGGTGGCTCACACCTGTAATTCCAGCACTTTGGGAGGCTGAGGTGGGTGGGTCATTTGAGTTCCGGAGTTTGAGACCAGCCTGGGCAACATGGCAAAACCCTCTATTCTCTAAAAAAAGATACAAAAATTAGCTGGGTGTGGTGGCATGTGCCTGTAGTCCCACTACTTGGGAGGCTGAGGCATAAGAATCGCTTGAACCCAGGAGGCAGAGGTTTCAGTGAACTGAGATTGTGCTACTGCACTCCAGCCTGAGCAACACAGAGAGATCCTGTCTCAACAAAAAAAAAAAAAAGAAAGAAAAAAAGAAAAGAAAAATTTCCCACCAGAATGCAGATGTACAGCTTATGTTGGAAAATCAGAGTAATCCACTGCATTACAAGAATGAAGGGAGAAACGTGATTTTTTTTTTTTTTTTTTTTTTGAGACAGGGTCTCCTGTCACCCAAGCTGGAGTGCAGTGGGGCGATCTCAGCTTGCTGCCACCTCCACCTCCTGGGCTCAAGATCCTCCCACCTCAGCCTCCTGAGTAGCTGGCACCGCAGGCATGCACCACACCACCATACCTGGCTAATTTTTGTATTTTTTTGTAGAGATAGGGTCTCACCATGCTGGTCTCTAGCTCCTGGGCTCAAGCTATCTGCCTACCTTGGCTTCCCAAAGTGCTGGGATTACAGGTGTGAGCCACCACATCCAAATGATAAAGCACATTTATTAGTTTATAGTTTACACTTTAAAACAAAGATGAGGCCAGGCGTGGTGGCTCGAGCCTGTAATCCCAGCACTTTGGGAGGCCGAGACGGGCGGATCACAAGGTCAGGAGATCGAGACCATCCTGGCTAACATGGTGAAACCCTGTCTCTACTAAAAAATACAAAAAACTAGCTAGGCGAGGTGGGGGGCGCCTGTAGTCCCAGCTACACGAGAGGCTGAGGCAGGAGAATGGTGTATACCCAGGAGGCGGAGCTTGCAGTGAGCTGAGATCCAGCCACTGCACTCCAGCCCGGGGGACAGAGCAAGACCCCTCTCAACAAAAACAAAAACAAAAAACAAAGATGATAACAGCCCTTTCCCGAAACAAACTTCCTTCTCTCCTGGGGACTAGACGGCCTTTTTAAGACTAACAAATTAGCCACAAGATTAGAAATTACGATTTAGGAGTCATGCAGCTGGAGGCTACAAGATTCTGCCCCTCCCCAAATTGCTCCTGGGAATTACGTCTCTATTGTAAAACCTAAGATCAGTGCTTAAGAGGTTTGCACTTGATGGATCAACTGGCACCACCCAGATTGATAAACTGACTCATCTGATTTTGTGGCTCTTACCCAGGAACTGACTCAGCTCGAGAAGACAGCTTCGACTCCCTGTGATTTCATGTCTGACCCAAGCAATCAGCACTCCCGACTCACTGGCCTCCCCCACCACCTACTAAATTATCCTTCCAAACTCTGATCCCCGAATGCTGATGGATCATGCCAATGGAGACTGATTGGAGTATAACTCTGGTCTCTCCTACAGCCAGCTCTGCATGAATTACTCTTTGTCTATTGCAATTCCCCTGTCTCAATAAATCGGCTCTGTCTAGGCCGCGGACAACGTGAACCTGTTTGGCAGTTACAGGGGCACCCCTGCTTTCCTGGGGTGTCCACCACAGAGTGCAGAATGCAGGTGTTTCTGGCAGCTGCCTGTGGTTTGGCCAAGCCCTGCCTCCCCCATGTCTCCCTGGGCTTCCATCCTGTCTCCACTTGCATTTAGGGGTGGCTGCTGCTCTGGGAACATTAGAATCTGGAAGAGATGGAGCCACATTAGTTTTTTTCAGGTATCATTCTAAATGTTTGTATCCAAGTGAATCCCCCTTACTCACTGTGGCATTGCCTTTCTAAGTAATTACCTCTGTGCCTGCTATAGAACTTCTCACAAAAGAGGGACAGCAGCCCTAGGCACTACCGTGGGCATTAGGTCCTGTGTTTGATGTGCTCTTGTGATTTTACTTTGTTAGAACCAAATATTTACAAGATGGGTTTGGGAATCTCTCTTCTTTTAGCTCCCGATCCAATATGAAATTCAGGAAACCAGTTTGTGACAAACTGCATCTGGCCACTAAGGGAGCCCCTGGGTGACCCCAACACATTCACACCAGTGTATGAAAAATTGCCTGCATTTCAGAGAAGATAAATGGACTTTCCCTCTTCAGATGCTTGAAGGGAGCGCTTTGAGCCGAGTGGTACGTGACCTCCCTCCAGCCCCGGGGCCCTCGGTGGACCTGGGCTGCCTGGCAGGCACTGGAACCTCCCTGGATGTTCCCTCCTGCACCAACACCACTGCAACATAGAGACCCAGCTGTGATTTATTTTGGCTTGGTGTGTATGCTTTTCATTGTGTAAAACTGCTGTTCTTTTGACAATTCAGGAGACTGTTTTGTTTACTGTAACTTTGAAAACAAAAATTGTAACAAAAACATTCCCATCACTGTGCTGTGGTTGGAGACTTTATTACCAACATATTTACACCTTCCTTTCCTCTCTCATTTTCAGGAGCTATTTCAGGACTCCTCCTCCTCTCCTAATAACTTGAGTCTTTCCCATGTCATAATAAAGCTACATTTTCTTCTGAAAACTGGCAGATTCTCCCTTCCTAACACAGACAGCCGAGGAAAGGGTGGCAGGAGGGAGAAGAGCAGCCAGGGCACATTGGCCTCATGGGGGCGTCCCTGGTTGGAGTCAGTGGCCAGAGCTGCAGCCTGCCTTTGTGCCCAAAGTCTTGTCTGGGTGTCAGGAAGGCCACGCACTCACATTTCACCCCTTTCCGTGACTGGCTCGCTATTCAATGACCCTCGTTCCTTCTTTTTTGAGCAGGAAGGTGTCATCTAGGATTCTGTCTTTGGGTGTGCATGAAAGTCATCTGAGGCCCTTGACGTGCAGGAATCCTTGCCAGCCTTGGATTGCAAGACCCAGGCTGTGGTATAGCAACGTGCATTTTGTAGGAAGTTCCCTGCTTGATTGGAGAGTCATAAATAGAAAGAAATACTATAATCAGTGGAAAGATGATGTGCACAGCTATTCAAGTGCACGGTTCTGTGACATTATCGCAAGGTAGGGGTGGACCTCTATGACGTCCTCTCCCAGCAGCCCTACATACTTCCTCAGTGGGTCAGGAGTCTCCTACTTGGCCTCATCTTCGATTCTGAAGCCTCTGAGTTCTGAATAGTTCTGCCCCCTCCTTTTTCAGATGCCTCTGTGGCAAACCTTTATTTGATTTTCTTTATATGAAGACACCAAGAACACCAGAGAATGTCCCGGGGTTTCAAACTTAGCCCTGTCTCTTCATATTAAATAGAACCATTGTTGTGTTCCCCTGGGGGAAGCTTCAACCTGCCTGGGTCCTCAGACCTTCCAACCAGCGAAACTCCATTTCTCCAGGACAGGCATAGGAAAATTCTGTGACTGAGACATTCCGTGCAATACTGAACATCATCCACTTCTACACTCTCACTTTCAGAACTACACCTTCTGGCTGTCGGAGAGTCAGCACCATATGCTGGTTTCCAGTGGAAAGCATAACATTTATCTTGTAAGACAAACCACCACTTCAGCGTAACTGAGCGATCCTAAGCCCAGTTGCTTCCAGGTGGCGGCTGACGTAGTGAGAACAGTTAGTTCCCTGATCAGGGGCCACGGCTGCATGTCCCTCAGTGTGAATAGGGTACCCTGGTCACAAGCAATGCCCTGTGGGCTGCTGTGATGGCAACAGGCAGGGCCAGTGAGTCTGTGTCCAAGTAGGGGCTCTCTGCAGTGAAAGCCGATCTCAACCCTCTCCACAGTGTGGGCAGCCTGCCCATAGGTGGCCAACCGGTCCTCCTGGGAAACAGTGCCAGCCCAGGGATCGACACCAAGTCTCTCAGCAGATGGGGCACTCGGCAGTGGTGTTGGCCTGGTCAGCCTGGTCAGGGCACGAGCAGGATGCTGAGCCTCTTGGGTCTCATTCCTGTCTGATGGCCACTTTGTCCACGGGTCCATCCAGCAATTGTGGTGGCTGGGGAAAGGAGCTGACTCCATCCACCTGGCGTGCTGTTTTCCCCACCTCAGGATCAAGAGCATCCTCTGCAGCAATTCTCTTTGGTGGAAACATGGGAATGTAGATGAAACTATCTTCACAGTGTGAGCTGCTGAGGCAATGACTGCAGGGCGCCTCTGCCCTCTGGGAAGCCCGGCTGGAAGGCGCTTGGCAGTGGTGCCTGCTGTGGCTGCGACAGGGGCTAGGTTGCAGGACAAGGCTTCCAGGAGGGGGGTGGTACGGCAGACAGGGCTGCGAAGTCTCTGGGTGCCATGTTGGCATAGCGGACTAGGGCACTCGGGGTGCTGGTGGGCCAGTCTCCGGGATGCAGACTGCCTGCACTGCAGCAATGAGGCCGGGAAGAGGCAGCAGTGTTCACAGCTGTTGACCCCCTTGAGCCAGCCCCCTACATCCTCATCACTGCACGGGCTCAGCGTCTCTGGCCTGGCTTGCCCAGGTTCTCTGATGTTAATCCTTGCAACATCAGGGCTTGCAGTGCCCTGGTCCCCTGCGTGGTCACCTGGAGGCCTGCGGTGCCCCTCTCCTCCTAGAACTCGGGTTGAAGCCAGGTCCCTCTGGACCTGGGCCTTGGGCCCTGGAGGAGGGACTCTGACCCACAGGTGGGGTCAAGGGCCCCAGGGCATGCTGCTGGCTGGCTGGGGCTGCAGGAACCCCATGCTCAGCCTTCCCTCCTGAGGCGTTGAAGGGACCAAGTCCCCCATTGAATGGGATTTCTCAAGGCCCACAAGCCAAAAATATAAAATAAAAATAAAATAGCAGTAAAAACCAAGGTCCAGCAGCCATCTGGGGCTGTAAGGCAGCTGGGCAGGTACTGCCTGGGCTCCTTCCATTCCAAGTTCTTCTTCTACCGAGGGGAGTCACAGGCAGGTGCCACCTTGCTGCTGGGGTGTCTCTTGACCTGCCTCTTCTCTGTTATAAGCCAGGGCAGGGCCTGGTGTCGGGGTCCCAGTGGGCTCGCTGGGTGGGGTCTGTCTTTTTGTTCCAGGGCTGTCCACAGAAGACGGAGAGTGACAGAGTCCCAGGAGCCGTGTTCAAAATGGCAGCACAGGAGACACGGACCCCCGACATGCGGGTCTGTGTGGAGCTGTGGCATAGAGTTCCCGGACAAGTGTTAGTGTAATACAAAGCCTGACCTCACCGGGGGACAGGCTGCCCTCATCTTGACCTTCTGGGCCCCTCAAAGAGTGGCTTGCTGCCCTGGGTTCTAGGAAGCCCCTTGTGCCGCTGGGCCTCAGCCTCGGCTTTGGGGACAGTCCTATCCGGCCAGGCTGGGGGGGACAGAGCTTTTGTTCCAGGGGGACTGATGGCATGAGCTCCTGGAGCTGAGCTGGTGGGGTGGGGAGGGCCAGTCTGTCCCCCTGACAGAGGGGCCCAATGCCAGGGGACACCCTCGAAGACCCTCACTCCATCTTGTCAGAAAAAAAGAAACATCTTCACTGAGTGCGTTGGGTCCCTTCAGGGCGGGCCCCAGAGACCAGGGCCTCTGGAGTCCTCGGGGTCCCTGTGTGGCCCCCTGGCCTGACACTGAGGATGCCCTTGCACACTGCTGATCCCAGGGCGAGGGCTGTGTGGAGCCTGGGGTGGGGGAGCTTTCAGAGAACCTCAGGTCACTCCCAGAATGGCCCCCTGGGTTCAGGTTGGCTCAGGGCTTCCTGCCTCACACCCTCACCTCAGGGCTGTTCGGCAGCCCTGACTCAGAACTCAGGTGGAAGAAACCTTCACTGTCACCCAGCACCTCGCATGGGGGCCTGTCTCTACAGCAGGTGAGAAGTGAATGGGCACAGCTTCCCCTCTGCCCTCCAAACCGTCCAGCCCATGCCAGGGCTGGACCGATCCCACGCCCAGCTGAACTCTTGGTTCTGGCTCTGGGTCAGGGCTTCCCCCATCCCCTCTGCCCAAATCCTCTCTGGGTCAGGGACACTGATTCTCTTGTTCCCCTGGCTTGTCGTCTTGACACCCTTGGAGGGGCACTCAGGAGTGAGGGGCCCTTGCTGCTCTCTGAGGCTGCTTGGAGGTGGGGGTGGCGGTGAGGGCTTCCACAGCTCGGTCTGACTGCCCCAGTGCCCTTCAGGGCCCTTTGACGGGGCAAGGGGCACAGTGTGGAAAGTCGGGGAGGGATTGGGGGATTCTGCCCACAGCCCCTGCCTGTCCACACAGCATGTCCAGCACACACACACATGTGCTCAGCGCCTGCCCTGAGGACCGGCAGACCCATTTGACTTACTTAGAGTACAGGAGGAAGAGGAGGAAGAAGAGGTGCAGGAAGAAGGCCAGGTAGGAGGGCTGGTGGGGTCAGGGCACTCCCCACCATTGACTGCCCCAGAGGGTGACTCAGGAGGGGACCTGGTGCTGGGGCTCACCTGGGGGTGGCAGGTCCCAGTGTTTCCTTGTGAGTTCCTTCATGGAGGTTTGAAGGTTCCTGAGGACCGCGTTGTCCTCCAGGGCCCAGCTCTGAGACAGTTGCTCCCGAAACTCCCAGATGGTGCTCCAGGAAAGCTTCATGAGGTACTCTAGGGACGGGGGGGCATCAGGTCAGGAGGATTCCCTGTGGGGGATCTGTGCCTGCACCCCATTTCCACCAGGCCCACCTCCCACTGGGTGGTGCCTGGTCCTTCTTGGCCACCCCAGGGTCTGGCTGTGCACAGGAGGCCACAGCTGGGCAAGGCTGGGCAGGGAAGTGCTCACCACATTCCTGACTTTCATCTGGGTCATGTGGGGGTGGACTCAGTGTCATCATGCCTTGCCCAACCCACCAGGCCAGACCTCCCTATCAGGGCAGAGCAGAGAGTCATGGGGACAGTGTGAGGACGCTTCCCTCAGGCCAGCTGGAATCTGTCTTGTGTGTTCCCCTAAGCACCCTCAGGCACACGGGACTTACTCCTGTGTATTTTGAATGATGCATGCGCCATGGCCGTCAGTACCCTCTCGCCCTCCAAGATAAACACATCCCACAGTCTCAGGGTGAGCCCAAAGGATTTCTGTGGGGACAGCAGGTGTGGGAGGACCTGGCCTTTCCAAGTTGGAGCTGGTGGCCTGAGCAGGGCCCACTGGGGTTTCAGTCCCCTGGAGTGCTGGGGAACCCCTCTCCATGGGATGAGATCCCCCATAAAACTGAGTCAGACAAGGTTCTGTAGATCCTCATGGGGGGCTCATCTCAGCAGCGCTGTGGCTTCTGGAAGGAGGGACTTCCTGAGGATTTGGGGCTTCCCGGGGTCCTCCCAAGTCGGGTCCTGCCCCAGTCTTCCCACGAGGCTGGGCCTGAGCCCTGGCCTCTGCCGTGGGATGCCCCTCTTGGGCAGGGCCTGGCTTGTGAGCCCTGCAGGAACCTGCCTGTGCCTTCTGCGAGCTGGGGGTGAACCAGTTCCTGGAGGAGCTGGACCCCTGGGCTGAGGGAGCCGGGCACTGCATCCCTGGGCTGGGGTCTCCCTGTGCCTCCTTACCCCACCAATGAAACACCGGAGGAGCCTCATCAACATGGAACCCTCAGTGCACAGCCCTTCCTTGCCCTGAAGGGAGGAGCAGAGGTGCTCAGGGCCCCCTGGGCTACCCTGAAGTCCTCCCACTTTCAGTCCCCTCTGCAGACTCTTCTCCAAGAAGCAGAACCCAGGGCAGTGGCCAGGGGGTCCCCCAACCCCTGCCCCATACCCAGAAGCCCAATGGACACACTTCCCTTAGCCCTGCTCAGCCAGAGCTTGACCCTGGTCCCAGCGCCTCTGCCTCCCCCAGGACAGGAAAAGGAAACCCAACTCCGAACCCACGGAGAATCCCCATCCCAGGTCAGGCTGTGGCTGGGACTTGGCCTCTTGTCAGCTCCATGAGGGACTTGAGGTGCCCCTGGCTCTTGGGACCCAGGGCCTCTGGGGAGGAGCAGAGGGTGTCGTCCACTCACCAGGTGTCTCATGATCTTTGGGAAAGACTTGGGCAACACCTGCTCCTGGTGTGATAGGAGCCTCCAGAGCCAGGCAGTATTCGGACTGTAGAATACTGAGAAGCCCCCAACCCACCACCCCATCAGAGTCCACTCCCAAGAGCTAGGTAGTGGCAGAGGACCCTGGGCCCTGAGGCCTCCCTCCCTCCTATCTGGTGACCCCATCACACAGTCTCAGCCCTGGGGAGGAGGGCCCTAGCTGGAGGTGGTGCCCAGTGGCATCCTGGGCCGAGGTGCCAGGAGAGCAGGCCTGCCTTTGATGCTATGAGGCAGGGCAGAGGCAGGCAGGTGCCAGCGGTGAAAATGGGGTGGGTGCTGAGGGCTATGTGGCCATCTACTGGATGTGATGTCAGGCTGGGGGACATGGGATGCATGGGGGACATTGCCATCTGGGCTTCATCAGCCCATTTGTGGGCAGGGAAGGTGTCTGGGAGTGCAGCCAGCTGGGAGGCAGGAGGACACTCAGAGAGGTAAGCGGTGCCTGCACAAAATTGGGTCTGGCTTTGGGGAACAAAGGGCAGCCAGAGGGAAGTATCAATGCCCTCTGCTGTTGGGGGTGAAAGGCATCTGACTTGAGGTAAGAGGGTCCCTGTCCTGAACCAGGCTGCTGTGGGACCCTCAGCAGGGACATCCCAGAGACTCCAAACAAGCTGGGATGCAAGTAAGACGCCTTGCCTGGAAATCGGGATCATTAGCCGGGGTGGCCGTCCCCTGGCATGGCTGTGTAAGGCCCCGAAGGTAGCTGTCCACCTACCCTGCAGGGAGTGCCTCTCACCAGCAAGCAGCTGGGCCAGCACCAAGAAAGCATCTTCCTCCAGCAGATACAGGAGGAGGGTGACGGTGACGTGGCTCAGGTGCCTGTGGTAGCCCACCTCCTGCAAGAGCCAGAGTCACCGTGGAAGGGTGTCTCCTGGGAGGGCTGAGATCACCTGGGAGGACTCATGTCACCAGAAATGGCAGAGGTCCTCAGGGACACCTGCCACAGGCCCCCGGGATTTGGGGTGCAGCCTCTGCATTCCTCCCCTGGCACTGGGCATGAGGACTCAACAGGTCATGCACGACTCAGTTGACAAGGAGCCTGGGGGTACTCCTGCAGCGAGCGTCCAAGCTCACATGGCCTGAAAGAGCACAGGCAAGGATTGTTCATGCCCCCTCCCCTGGGCCAGGCTGGGGAGGCCACTGTGCCAGGCCCGGAGCAGCACCTGTGAACTCACCTGCCACGAGGGCAGGCAGCGGGGCGCTGACCACCACACAAAAGGTCCTGCAACAGCCCAAGGGCTGCCTGCCAGGCACAGGAGGGCAGCTGGGTCCAGACTCCATGTGGGCAGCCCATGGAGTTGGCTCAGCCACTCTCCCTGCCTAGAATGGTCTGGAAAGTGGGGGTGGAGCAGGAGCAGCCAGCTGGATGACACCCTCTTTGTCTGTTGCACTCCTGTGGGGTTCAGGGAAAGGGAAAATTGGATCTCTGCCTGGTTTCTGGTGAAGAAGAGGTTTCCTCAGGATGCAAACTCATTTCATGACAAGAGCCTGGCCCATCAGGCACCTCAGCAACTTGTCAAATCTGTCTCCTGTGAGGACCATCTGCATGCGACCCTGCCAAGCTCCTGGGCTTCGGGGCAACACCAGGAGGGGAAGGTCATTTCTTCATCTGAGACGTGGGGATCGGGTCAAGATGACACCAAGAGTCTGGGCTTCAACCCTTTTCCGTCTCAGTTTGACCCCTTGTGCTGCCCCCTTGCTTGGGTGTCCACGCCAGCAGTGAGCTTGAGTCCTGCCTACTACGAGCTGGTGGGTCATGAACACTGAAATTTTCAAGAAGTGCTGGCCGGGCGCAGTGGCTCAAGCCTGTAATCCCAGCACTTTGGGAGGCCGAGACGGGTGGATCACGAGGTCAGGAGATCGAGACCATCCTGGCTAACACGGTGAAACCCCGTCTCTACTAAAAAATACAAAAAAAAAAAAGAAGTGCTGACACCCCCAAGAGACACCCATGCCTGTGAATATGGGCACATGGCCCAGGAATATCGCTGACCAGGAATATTCACAGGGTTATATGCAGAATAGGCCACGAGGATGTCACATAATTCCTGCTGCCTAGAAAAGAGGGAAAAGAGGGTTTTGTTTTGTGTGGATGCTGTCAGTTTCATTTTGTCTACAAACCCTGACAACAAACACAATTCTGGGTTCAGATGATCCCCCCAGATAAGTACTGAGCTCTTCAGGACACCTGAGTTTTTAGAAGTTTTTTCAGTAAAATCAACATTCTTTGCAATGCAAATATCACAGGTGTACATTTGGATCAGTGATTATTTTCACTCTGGTTGATTTTTTTCTTCCCCCTTTTCTTGGTTTGCACACACGGAAGTCCAGTCTTTGGGACGTGCAGTTCCACGGTTCTGAACCAATGTGCAGACCCTTCCGTCCACCACTGCAGCCCCTCCCAGAGCGGCTCCTTCATCCTCCAAGTCCCCAGCGTGTCCCCTTTGCAGCTGACCTCTCCTGGCTCCATCAGCGCCTGACCATCCTGACCAATTATTCTCTGTCTCTATGCTTTGCCCTTTCCCAGAATGGCCAATGAATTGGAATCCTGTGGTGGTAGCCTGTTGGGTCTGGCTTCTTTCCCTCAGCAACACACATCTAAGACCACCCATGTTCCTGCGGGCAGCAGGGGTTCATTCCTTTTCCTCACTGAGTCATCTTTGTCTGAAGAGTGGAACCCCCTTTCTCCCCAGTACCCCTGTTGAAGATCATCTCAGTGGCCTCCGGGTGTGAGTGACAATCAATCAAGCAGTGAATGTGGCATGTGGGTTTTATTTGCACGTCAGTTTTCAAACCATTGTGGTCAATATCTGTGACACTTTGGGGATGTGTGGTACAAGGCCACTGAGCTTTGTGAGCCACGGCCCATCTGACTTCCAAAGTGCCCTGCCGTGTGCCCACCCATCATGGATGAGCGTTTCCAGGGCCCCGCATCCTCCCTGGTATTTTGGGCTGTCAGTGTTGCCCGGAAAGGCTCCCGAGCCCCGCCATCCTGCCGCCTTCCCGTGGGTCTCTACCCTGGCTCATTGTGGGGCATGGAGAACACTTTTCACCATCTGCATGATTCTTTTTTTTTTTTTTGCTGCCTCCCGTCTCCTTGGGAGCCACCTGGGTTCTGTCCCCACATGTCCCAGCCCGGCCCAGGGCTTAGAGCCCGGGAGGTGCTCAGTCCATAATGCTGGCTGCTGCCTGGGCCAGGAGAGCCCTTGGCAGCTCTGTCACTTTTCCTGGGTGACCGTGGCCTCTGCCCTGGGGAAGCCCTCATCCCTCTGGATCGCCCCCATCTTCCCTGGTACCCCTGCAGCCCCCATAGGCCTTACCTGACTCCGAATCATTCTCTAAACATCACGTGGTTCTGCGGGGTGTGGCTGACATCTGCCTTGATGTGGTGGGTGATCCTGGATGACCTCTTTCCCTTCTCCTTCATGACCCGTAGGGCAGGGCTGAGAGGAGGAAGCAGCCTCAGAACAGACAAAAGACTCCCTGCCCCTGACGGCAGTCATCCCACAGTCAGCACTTCTGGAAGAAAGGGAGGAAGGTTTCCTTCTGCAGAAAGCTCCTTTTTGCCTTGTTTCTGAAGCCCGCGAGGGTCAGCAGAGCCCAGCGCACCTGCAGTGCCTGAGTTACCAGATGTGCCCAGCATGTGAGTCTGACCACCGCCCCCACCCCCAACCTGGGCTCGACGTTCCCTCCAGCTGGAGTCCTGGGCTTCTGACATGGCCAGGCCTGTTTGTCCTGCCCTGGCTGAGTATGGGAGGGCTGTACCTTGTCTTCCCCTGGGTTCTCAGCCTTCGCTTTGTCAATGTCTAGCAGGAGTGACCACGCCCAGCCCCGCACCACCAGGGGAATGCCTTTGTACACAATGCCTTTGTACACAGCTAAAGACAAAAGAACACTCCAGTGAGACAGGACACTGGGCGACTCAGGCAGGAAAGCTGGTGAACAGGCCTGCTGTCCTATGGTGAGGATGGGATGCCACCCACCCACTGATGCAGCGGCAGACGGTGCCAGGTCACAGCCATGGGTGCCTGTCTCCCGGCTCTACAGAGAGCAGTCACGGGGGCCACTCCCTCCCCATGTTACCTTCTTGCTGCTCCCATATTTTGTCCAGTCTCCAAGCATCTTCGGCCACTTGTCAGTGCGTTTTATTTCCTGCCATCTTTGCTGTCAAAGGAGCCATGATGGAGTTAGCGGAGCTGCCAGGCCTCTGACAGTGGCCCATGGATGCTGGGTCCAGGGCTTTGGGGCCCTGAAGGGACCCAACCTGAAGGAGCCAGGAAAGGGAAGACCCCAGGGGCTGAGATCCTCTGAACTAACTGGAGCTGGGGATCTGGACTGGTGATACCAGGACACGCCATCCTCAGGGCACAGATGCCCTGAGTGTTAGTTGGGTCCCAGCCTTCAACTGGGGACTTGGTACAAACAGGCAGTGGACTCTGAGCCAGGACTGCAGTTCTTGGTTTGGGTTTTGGTCAAAGCCTCATGGGAACAGAGTCCAGCCAGAAAGGCCCCCCTCCCAGTGACAGCCATGGCCCACTCACCACTGCCCGGGTCCACCAGCCGCCACCTCTGCCTCACCGACCACCCCTGATTCCCTATCCTTGGAGTGGCCTCCCACACAGCAGGCACAGGCTTTTACCTTCACCTCCAGGGCACTGACAGGGGCAGCTCCATCTCACTGTAGGGCAACCCAGGCAGAGATGAGGACCTGTCCAGGGCAAGAGCCATCCCCTTCCCTGAGAGGGCCCCAGGGAAGGACCAGCCCAACCCTATCCACCCTAAGTCTCAGCCCGGGACAAGGCACAGACAAGGAAAGCAAGGGCCTCCCTGTGGAGCTGACACCTGCGAGGCACCAGGACCCTGGAGAAGAGGGAGCTCTAGGCTGGCTTGGAGGGAGCCACTTGGGACCTGCGGGGTGCCTCAGGCTGCACAATGGGGCTGCCCCTCCTGGGCAAGAGGCGGCACCCTCTGTGGGAGCTGAGAAAGTCCAGTCCTGAGATGGGATGGGTGCTGCCCGGGGAGGTGGCTGAGCCCTGACTGACAGCAGTGCCTCGAGAGTGACCACATCACCCACCAGAGTCCGGGGAGCCTGGCCTGAGAGCTGCCCAGTGCCCTGAGGACGCACCTGGAGCCCATCCCAGCTGACACTCCCCATGGGCCTTGCAGGGTCTGACCTCCCAGCGTGCACCTGCCTCTGCCTGCGCCCTGGCCGCTGACCCTGCCTGTTCCCTTCTTCCCTCCTCCTGCCTGACCCAGAGACTGTGACCCTCCCTCTGGCCACCCTGGCCCTTCTTTGACCCTTTTCCTGTCAGAGCCGAATGAGACCTCCCTCCCTGATCCATCCACACCTCTGCCTTGGCCACTCTCTCACTGGGGTGCCCAGCGCTGCTGGGGAGAAGCCTTGGTGGACAAGGGTGACCAAAGGCCCTGCAGGCAGTGGGGACGGCCCTACCACCCCCGCCTTAAGCCTCAACCAGTTCTCAGGGCAGTCGGCCTTCAGCCCTCATCCGCCTCCCAGCCACTGCAAAAACCAGGACATGGGGTGCCTGACTGTCCTCCCCCTACTGTCCTGCCTGCCCCTACTCCACCTCCCCCATTCCCCCTCCGTAGTGCTGACTGAGCCGGTGGGAAGCAGAGTTTCTGGAGGGCCACACAGAGCCTTGGGGACTGACCAAGTGCCCCCACTGAGGGGTCCCAGGTGGACCACACTTCCCTGCCCACCCCACCTGCCATGGGATTCTTTGGGGGATGTAGGTATGCAAAATAATGTTGGGGGTGCAGGGTGAATATTTCAATGTACATTATCATGTATTATCTTACTGTGTAAATGCTTCTAAGAATAGTTAAGTAACTTAAGGTTTGCATGCTACTCAAAATATAGCTTTAAATGCTAATAAAAAATGGATGCAAATGAAAAGTCTCTCTTGCTGTGGTCCAGGGAATCTTTGTTTCAGAGAGACTTGCAGCTTTGAGCTGGAGCTGCCCTCTCCTTCCTGTCCACTGCACACCCCCACAACACACACACGTACACACACATATGCATGCACACACCTGCACATACACACACACTGTGCATCATGCCCTCACTAAGGAGGCATGGAAGTGAATGTGTGTCTGTAAGGAAATGAAGACGGCTCAAGCCCCTGGTTCCCTGGGGATTTGCACAGACGCCCTCCCGGCAGACCATTCTTTGGTCTCTTTCTCTCTCTTAGTGAAAGAGAAAAGCAGAGCCTCAGCAGGTACCTGGCTGCTTAGTGCTCAACCCAAGGTCACAAGCTTCCTCAGGAGCCTGGTGAGATGGGGGCACCACAGAGCCTCCCAAACCGAGGGGGCAGCGTTCAGTGGAGCCTTGAGCTGAGGAAGGTGATAGGCAGGACGTCTCGGTTCATTAGACACAACCACAATGCAGTGAGGAAGGGCAGCCGCCAAAGGTTTTATTCTCCAGGAGGAGGGGCTCTCGGGGGCTGTAAGCAGGAGGCACAAGGACTTTATTGCACATGTGGTTAGGTGATGATGACCTACAGCTGCAGTGGGAACTGGGACCCAGGGTGCCACGACCTCCTGCTCTGTCTCTCTCTTCCTCTCTGCCTCCTCTGTCTTTCTCTTCATCTCTCTTTTTCTCTCTCTCTCTCTCTCCATCTCTTTCCCTCCTCCTCTTCCTCCTTGCCCCTGTTCCGGCACCTAGGACCCTCTCTTGGGTGTGTTCGCACACAATGCCAAGGCTGCCATCTATCAGGGCACCCTCACAGGGCGCCTCCACCTTCCATCACCCACAGGGTTGAGGGTCCCAGGTATGACCGCGCTCTCCTGGGTGGGCGTGCTGTGCTCAGGGAAGCAGAAGCTGCAGGTCTCCACTGGCTTAGGTGATGTGCCCACAGGGCTGCTGGCTTCCATCTCGTGATCTGCAGAGGTGAGAGTGGAGGGTGTGGGCCAGGCCTGGCCCTGCACTGGGGTAGGGGTGACGGTGTGGGCAGCCATACTCTCCCCTGACCCAGGAACTAAGGGCAATCACCAGGCTAGGCAATCACCCAGGCGGGTGTCAGTGTCCCTCACTTGCTTACAAGAACATGTACTGGGGCAGGGGTGGGCAGGCAAATCTTGGCTCTCACTTCTGCCCAGTCCCAAGCCTGCCATGCCCACCAAAGAGACACCTCCTCCAGGGCTTAGCCCTGATGGCCCTGCATCCTGAGAACCCCTAGCTCAGGCAAACCCGAAGGCCGGCACCCCACACCCACCCTTCCCGGGTGCCACTCTCCTGGATATCTGCCTGCCAGGATGTCTTAAACTGATTTTATCAAGCTACAGCGAATAACAGGGATGAGCCCCAGGCCTGAGTAACAGGGATGAGCCCCGGGCCTCTCCACTTAGAAGCAGGGGCAGTGACAGGACTGAGGGATGGCCCGCGGCTTGTCACCCAAGCAGTGAGAAGGGTGAGGACCCCAGTTTCATGCACTCACCCTGGGAAGACTTGGCCGGACTTTGACAGGGCCTTGAGCGGGGCTGGCAGGAGCAGGGACCCCTCCTTCTTGAGGAAGCAGGCCACCACCATCAGGAAGCAGCAGAGGACGGCACACAGGCAGAGCCCCAGCGTGCTGTAGACCAGGGCCAGCTGATCCGCACTCAGCTTCAGCCCCAGGAGAGCTGCAAGACAGCGTGAGACCCCTCTCTGCAGTGCTTTCTCCTCTTCCCCTCCTTAGGCTCAAGCAATCCACATCCCCCCATCTCTCTGCTGCAGGCCTGTCTGGCTCCTGGAGAGGCTGGGCTCCTTTCCTGACCCTGAGGCTGGCTGGGATGCTCTCTGGGTCCTAGAGGAAGTTGATCCACTCCCCCATCCTGGTGGCAACTTCCCAAGGCCTTGAAGCTGGGCAATGTGAGCGGGTGCAGGATTAATAGGTCCAGGATTAATCTGTTACAAATCTGATGAATCTCTCACTGGCCCTGGGTTTTGAACTCACAATGCAAGCAGAAGGCTCATGTTGCAGTTACCAGAGAGTGGGCTCGTTCCACAATGGGGGTCACCCAAGCTTGCAGCAGATGCTTAAGAACTGAGCACTGGAGATACAGGCCCTGGGAAGACAGAGAGACTTCCTGCATGGAGCTTACTGTCTGGGGGAGCCGACCACCTGACCATCCCATGGGGAAACAGACCATCACAGCAGGACAATAGCCTGCAGGAGGGGTGCACAGAACCCTGGCAGCTCATCCTGGGGAAGGTGCTCTAGTCTGGGAAAAGGCTTCTCAGAGAAAGGGGTCTGTTTTACTTTTACTTTTTCATCATAGGAAGAGCGCACAGTTTAAGTGTTCAGCTTGATGAACTTTTACCCATGGGTGCACTCAGGCTCAGCCCCCAGAGCAAACTGGACAAGACCAAGTTCATGCCCAGCCCCTAGAGGGCTCTTTTCTCCCCTCCCATCCAGTATTTCCCCCCAGAAGTAACCACTCTTCTCAGCCCCCTTGCTGTAGATTAATTCTGCTTCTTTTTGCCTTCTATAGACGCATGCAGAAGGTGCTCTTTTGAGTCTGGCTTCTTCACTCAACAATGACATCTGTGAGATCCTCTTACATTGTTGCATGTGGTCGGAGGTCATTTTTTGTCATTGCTATATAGTATTTCATTGCATGAATACACTGTTATTTGTTGACGTGTTCTGTTTATGGATATTTAGGTTGTGCTAGACAGTGATAGTTTTGACTGAGTAGAAGTTACCTTGCTATGCAGACATAGAGAGGATAGGGAGGAACATTTGAGAAGGCAGGAACAACATTCACAAAGGCCTTTGGCAGGAGAGAGCCTGCCTGGAGCCCTGAAGGCTGGTGTGGCTTCCTGGTACCCCGCTTCTAGGTCACTGTGTTCTGAGCACCTGCTGCCCTGGCCTGGTGTGTGGCTCTCCACACCCATTCCCACCTCCTCCTCCTGTGCCTCCCTGACCTGCAGGGGCTGGGAAGCTGAAGGGGAGTGATGTAGCCACAGAAGAAACATGTGGAACCACTGGCAGCTGGGGGCGGTGAGAAATGGAATCCCCCTAGGCCCTTTGTAGGAAGTAGGCCCTGTCAACACCTTGATTACAGATTTCTCACCTCTAGAACTGCGAGAAAAATAATTTCTATTGTTTTAAGCCACCAAGTTTTTGGTCATTTGTCACAGATCCACAGGAAACTCATATGTGTCTCACATATTAGTAAGCAGCATGGTATTCTGGATCTACTGAAACGGCCTTGCAGTGAGTTCAGACAAGAATTACTAAAGGCAATTGGTGAAATCCTTTTGCCATCAAGGATTTGGCATCAGTGTTTCCAAGAATTATGTGTGCAAGTTGACATGCTAGTACTTTAGCTAATCTGGGTGTCAAAACAGAATGCCATAGACTAGAGTAGCATAGAAAATTGATTTCTCACAGTTCTGGAGATGGTAAAATCAGGAGTCAGATGTTCAGCAGATTCTGTGTCTGCAGAGGGGCTGGCTTCCTGGTTCATAGACAACCATCTTTTTCCTGTGTCCTTACATGACAGAAGGGATGGGGAGCTCTCTGCAGTCCCTTTGATAGGGGCACCAGTTCTATTCATGAGATCCCTGCCTTCATGAACTTATTCACCTGCCAAGGCCCCGCCTCCAAATACCATCACTTAGAATTAGACTTCAACACACGAATTTGAGGAGGACAGTAACATTTGCTTTATAGCATCATGACACTCCAAGCCATATGCACTCACAGGAAATCTATAATCTTCTATTTAGTATTTGCTGGTCATCTCTGAATTTAGGGACTTTTTTTTCTTTAAGAAAAATGGCCTTTTACTTGATCCATGGTTTATTCACAGAAAAGCACTGTGAGTTCACACACTTGCTAAAAAGATACAGAAATGAGAGTGACTTTTTATCTCTCTCTCGCTTTTTTTTTTTTTTTTTTTTTTGAGATAGTCTTGCTCTGTCACCTAGGCTGGAGTGCAGTGCCACGATCTTGGCTCACTGCAAGCTCCGCCTCCCGGGTTCACGCCATTCTCCTGCCTCAGAATCCCGAGTAGCTGGGACTAAAGGCTCCTGCCACCACGCCCGGCTAATTTTTTGTATTTTTAGTGGAGACAGGGTTTCACCATGTTAGTCAGGATGGTCTTGATCTCCTGACCTCGTGATCTGCCGGCCTCAGTCTCCCAAAGTGCTGGGATTACAGACATGAGCCACCGCTCCCGGCCTCTCTCTCTTTTTTTTTGAGACAGAATTTTGCTATTGTTGCCCAGGCTGGAGTGCAGTGGCGCGATCTCAGCTCACTGCAACCTCCGCCTCTCGGGTTCAAGTGATTCTCCTGCCTCAGCCTCCTGAGTAGCTGGTGTTACAGGCGCCCACCACCACGTCGGGCAAATTTTTTACATTTTTAGTAGATACGGGGTTTCACCATGTTGGTCAGACTGGTCTCAAACTCCTGACCTCCTGATCTGCCCACGTTGGCCTCCCAAGGTGCTGGGATTACAGGCATGAGCCACTGTGCCCAGCCAGATTCACGTTCTTAAGCGGCACACTATTTGCTATGACAGCAAGACCAAAAGGCTTAAGTACCAAAAATGTACATTAACTACAAACAGTTTCATATAAACAAAACAATGTGACCATCTATATGTGACAGTAACTCATATGCCCAAAATATTTTTAACTGAGATTGAAATCAGTTTCTACGTAACAAATGTTATCACTGTATTCTGAGATGATACGTTATTTGTTTTTTTTTGTTTTTTTTTGTTTTTTTTTGTTTTTTGAGACAGAGTCTCGCTCTGCTGCCCAGGCTGGAGTGCAGTGGCGTGATCTTGGCTCACTGCAAGCTCCGCCTCCCGGGTTCATGCCATTCTCCTGCCTCAGCCTCCCGAGTAGCTGGGACTACAGGCGCCCGCCACCTCGCCCGGCTAGTTTTTTTGTATTTTTTAGTAGAGACAGGGTTTCACCGTGTCAGCCAGGATGGTCTCGATCTCCTGACCTCGTGATCCGCCCGTCTCGGCCTCCCAAAGTGCTGGGATTACAGGCTTGAGCCACCGCGCCCGGCCCTGAGATGATACGTTATTTGTATATAAATACTATAAATAACAATGTATTTAAATTATTCAACAAATAATTCTTTGGAATCTACAAAATGCTGGTTTCTGTTATAGACCCTGAATGTAGAATTGATAGAAAATATAGTATCTGTTCTTAGAGAGTAGTAGATTTAAAAAATGCAAAACATATTGGGTAGAGGTTGTACTGCTAAAAACAGGCAGAGACTGAGTTGCTAATACAAAAATCAGAAAACCCAGTGTGATTATTTTTAATAGTTGTTGATATTTTAATACAAGTCTCATGTTTTTTTCTTGTGGAAATGTATTACAATATGGAATTTCTGGGTGTTTGGTATCTGAATGTTTGTAACAGGTATAACCAGTTTTCCGAAGACATTTTATCAGTTTGCTTGTCCACATCAGTGACTCATAAGATATTACGTGTAACCATGTCCTCTCCAACAACGTCTAGTATCAGTCTTTGTAAAGTTTGTCAAGTAACTGGGTGTAGGTGTTGCAGGTGATTATTGTATTATTAAAGAATAGTAGAATACCTAGCTTTAAAAAAGCAGGGCGGCCGGGCGCGGTGGCTCAAGCCTGTAATCCCAGCACTTTGGGAGGCCGAGGTGGGTGGATCACGAGGTCAGGAGATCGAGACTATCCTGGCTAACATGGTGAAACCCCGTCTCTACTAAAAATACAAAAAACTAGCCGGGCGTGGTGGCGGGCGCCTGTAGTTACTTGGGAGGCTGAGGCGGGAGAATGGCGTGAACCCGGGAGGCGGAGCTTGCAGTGAGCCGAGATCAGGCCACTGCACTCCAGCCTGGGAGACACAGCGAGACTCCGTCTCAAAAAAAAAAAAAAAGCAGGGCATGCAGAGGCACATGTTTAGCGTGTGTCCTGATCCCAGATTTAAAACTAATCCAATTTGTGCTTCCGCTGTTCAATAAAAAATTTCCTTGGCTGGGCGTGGTGGCTCAAGCCTGTAATCCCAGCACTTTGGGAGGCTGAGGCGGGTGGATCACGAGGTCAGCAAATCGAGACCATCCTGGCTAACACGGTGAAACCCCATCTCTACAAAAATACAAAGAATTAGCCAGGCGCAGTGGCAGGTGCCTGTGGTCCCAGCTACTCGGGAGACTGAGGCAGGAGAATGGCGTGAACCCGGGAGGCGGAGCTTGCAGTGAGCCGAGATCGTGCCACTGCACTCCAGCCTGGGCGACAGAGGGAGACTCCATCTCAAAAAAAAAAAAAAAAAATTTCCTTAAGAATCCAGAGGTCAGGCCAGGCACGGTGGCTCACGCTGTAATCTCAGCACTTTGGGAGGCTGAGGTGGGTGGATCATGATGTCAGGAGTTTGAGACCAGCCTGGCCAACATGGTGAAACCCCATCTCTACTAGAAATACAAAAAATTAGCTGGACGTGGTGTTGCGCGCCTGTATTCCCAGCTGCTTGGGAGACTGAGGCAGAAGGATTGCTTGAACCCGGGAAGCAGAGGTTGCAGTGAGCTGAGATCAAGCCACTGCACTCCAGCCTGTGCGATAGAGTGAGACTCCATCTCAAAAAAAAAAAAAGAGAGAGAATCCAGAGGTCAGACATTCCTTTGAGCAAGGACTCCAATATGGTTTCTCACCTACTCACTCCAACAAAATTGTTCTTCTCAAAACATAAACCATATTCTTATTATTAAATTATGAATTGCAGCATAATTCCTCAGCCTTTGTCTTAATTTATGTATCAGCAGCATTTGACACAGGTGATTTCTCCCTCCCTTTTGCAAAACTTTCTCTGACAGAATTCCAAGAACCTTAACCCGCTTTCCCCGACCATTTTTATAGTACCCCTTGTCCTTTTTGCTGTTTAATTCTCACCTTTACTACTTTTTAAATGTTAGAGGAAGAACTTCGACTCAGAACCTGGACTTATCTTTCTTTGTTTGTTTCTTTCTTACTAATTTTTGTGTCATTAATTTCCTGATATTTCATATTACACGTCAACACTGGACTACACCCCAACTTGCGCCCTGACTTCTTCACTTGGGTGTCAGTCAGAATCTCAAAATGAAGGTCCACATGGAGCCACCGATACTCCCCAAACTTGCTCTTCCCCTTTCTGTTTAATGACAACTCCCATTTTATAGTTTCTCAGCTCAATATTCTTGGTGTCTCCTTTTAGTTCTCCCTGTATCTGTCTGGTTCTCATTCTCTCTCTCTCTCTCTCTCTCTCTCTCTCTCTCTCTATCTCTCCATCTCACACACACACACACACACACACACACACACATTTTCAGATCTGTTGTGTATGGAAAACCTGCCAACTTTACCTTTAAAGTGCAGTAATTCCAAATAGTGTTTTCAAATTCACCTTCCCACCCTCACCACTTGGTAACTACAGTACCTCCCTCACACGGTCAGGGTTCTACTGCAGAGATTTCTTGGGGAAATAATGAGAACTATTATACATTCTTATTTCAGGGACCCTCAAAATTATAGGCCAGCCATATTCTATACGAATTTAAGCTTTCATCATTGCCCTTTTCTTCAATCCAGTCTCTACACAGCAACCATAGTATGCAATTTTTAGAATTCCAAGCCGTATCATAACACTCTTGTGTTTTTGTTTGTTTGTTTTGTTTCTTGAGACAGAGTTTCATTCTTGTGAACCAGGCTGAAGTGCAATGGCGTGATCTTGGCTCACCATAACCTCCGCCTCCCAGGTTCAAGCGATTCTCCTGCCACAGCCTCCCGAGTAGCTGGATTACAGGCATGCGCCACCACGCCTGGCTAATTTTTTGTATTTTTAGTAGAGACGGGGTTTCTCCATGTTGGTCAGGCTGGTCTCAAACTCCAGACCTCAGGTGATCCGCCCACCTTGGCCTCCCAAAGTTCTAGGATTACAGGTGTGAGCCACACGTGCCCAGCCAACACTCCTGTTTCAAAGGACCTGCTTCATTACTTCTTTTCTCCCTCATTAGAATTTAAGCTTAACAAACCTGGGTAGCTTCCATACTTTTCCACTGATCTATCTCCATGAGCTGGAGATCACTTAGTGTAAAGTAAATAATCAGTAAATATTTTCAAATAACAGAATCATTTATTAATAGTTTTCTTTCTTTGAGTATACATCTGGACTTTTAAGAATCAAGAAAATAGATTGGTCAAGAGAATTCCGTGTGTTTTTATTTTCTTATCCAATGATTAGATTAGCTGTGTTAGTATAGATTTCAGTGTGGGAAGCTGTAAGCATTTCCTAAATTTTAAAATGAAAGGCATGGGATTTCAATATCCATTCCTTTTACTTAAGGAACAACAAAAAAAGACAAGCCTATCTTTTAAAATATATTTTATGTATATAAACAATCTAAATTTATTTTTCTCTCTGTATCCCTGACTATTTTTTTCAAGTTACTCATCTCCTCATTTTAAAAAATCTACTTCAACGATAACTTTTTTTTTTTTTTTTTTTTTTTTTTTTGAGACAGAGGCTTGCTCTGTCGCCCAGGCTGGAGTGCAGTGGTGCGATCTTGGCTCACTGCAAGCTCCACCTCCCGGGTTCACGCCATTCTCCTGCCTCAGCCTCCTGAGTAGCTGGGCCTGGCTATTTTTTGTATTTTTAGTAGAGATGGGGGTTTCACTGTGTTAGCCAGGATGATCTCAATCTCCTGACCTCTTGATCTGCCCACCTCTGCCTCCCAAAGTGCTGGGATTACTGGCATGAGCCACCGTGCCAATGATAACATTTTAAAATATATATGCAACTTCATTAAGAATATCTTTGTGTTCCACTGAATAGCTTGTCAAATAATACATTAGGAGTACAATTTCCTCATAATTGTTAGATTTGTTTGATTAAATTTATAGATTTCCTACTCTCAGCTCATAAATTCATTCAAGTATAATACATCCTACTTGATCGTTGTGGGATTTTCATACCATTAGCCAGGCATGGTGGCACGCATCTGTAATCCCAGCTACTCAGGATACTGAGGCAGGAAAATTGCTTGAACCCAGGAGGCAGAGGTTGCATTGAGCCGAGATCATGCCACTGCACTCCAGCCTGGATGACAGAGAGAGACTGTCACACGCACACAAAATACAAAAATACAAAAACTAGCTGGGCATGGTGGTGCACGCCTATAATTCCTAGCTACTCTGGAGGCTGGGTAATTGCTTGCACCCAGAAGTTGCAGGTTGTAGTGATCCGAAATCAGACCACTACACTCTGGCTTGGGCGACAGAGTGACACTTCAACAACAACAACAACAACAACAAAAGTCTCACTAGATTTCCTAGGTTGGTCTTGAATTCCTGGGCTCCAGTGATCCTACCACCTCAGCCTCCCAAAGTGCTGGGATTATAGGCATAAGCCACCATGCCCAGCCCAGAAAAATGTCTTTTGCCTTGTTTCTAACTGAATTATTATTATTTGTGGGTTTCTTTTTAGTTTGAATGCATTTTATTTTTAGACAACTTACATGACATGTTTTTCTTAAAAACAATGCCTCCACTCGAAATAAATCACAGTCAAAATAAATGAAGAGCTCAAGATGACATCAGTCCCATTTGTCTTAAGTCCTGGTGTTGTGTGGATGACAAGCAGAAGCCAGTTATGATGACAGGTGATAGATCCAAAGTAATTGCCAAATTTGTTAACATTTTTCCATTTCTTTTTTTTTTTTTTTTGAGACGGAGTCTCGCTCTGTTGCCCAGGCTGGAGTGCAGTGGTGCGATCTCGGCTCACTGCAAGCTCCACCTCCTGGGTTCACGCCATTCTCCTGTCTCAGCCTCCCAAGTAGCTGGGACTACAGGCGCCCACCACCATGCCTGGCTAATGTTTTGTATTTTTAGTAGAGACGGGGTTTCACCATCTTAGCCAGGATGGTCTCAATCCCCTGACCTCGTGATCCATCTGCCTCGGCCTCCTAAAGTGCTGGGATTACAGGTGTGAGCCACCGCCCCCAGCCTAAAGCTACATTTCCTGTATACCTGAATTTGATTTTTGAGATTTGCACTTACTGAATTCCCACCTCTATTATTAACATTATTACTTTTTTTTAGTTTTTATTTTTTGTTTGTGACGGAGTCTTGCTCTGTCACCCAGGCTGGAGTGCAGTGGCGCCATCTCGGCTCATTGCAAGCTCCGCCTCCCGGGTTCACGCCATTCTCCTGCCTCAGCCTCCCCAGTACCTGGGACTACAGGCGCCTGCCACCACCACGCTCGGCTAATTTTTTTGTATTTTTAGTAGAGATGGCGTTTCACTGTGTTAGCCAGGATGGTCTCAATCTCCTGACCTCATAATCCGCCCACCTCGGCTTCCCAAAGTGCTGAACACCCTTATTATTATTACTATTATTGTTTCGAGATGCAGTCTTGCTCTGTTGCCCAGGCTGGAGTGCAGTGGCGTGATCTCAGCTCACTGCAACCTCTGCCTCCTGGGTTTAAGTGATTCTCCTGCCTCATCCCCCTGAGTAGCTGGGATCACAGGTGCCCGCCGCCATGCCCAGCTATTTTTTTTTTTTTTGTAAGTTTAATAGAGGCGGGGTTTCACCATGTTGGCCAGGCTGGTCTTGAACTCCTGACCTCAAGTGATTCGCCTGCCTTGGCCTCCCAAAGTGCTGGGATTACAGGCATGAGTCACCGCGTTCGGCCACATCTCTAATATTCAGACTTTCTTTCTTCTGCATCTACTATGTGTCATGCCAAGCTCCAGGCTTCCTTTGTCATGTGGCATTATGGACACCAATCTAGCTTTCAGAAACAGCCTTTGATATGAATCTGGGCTCCATCACACTCTGTGATTGTGAGTTATCTGAGTCTCAATTTTCTCATCTGCAAAAGAAGATAATGATAGATCTTCTTTGGAAAATATAACTTTTTTTTTTTTTTTTGAGATGAGTTTTGCTCTTGTTGCCCAGGCTGGAGTGCAATGGCTTGATCTCACTGCAACCTCTGCTTCCTGGGTGCAAGCGGTTCTCCTGCCTTGGCCTCTCAAGTGGCTGGGATTACAGGCGCCTGCCACTGGCTAATTTTTGTATTTTTAGTAGAGACGGGGTTTCATCATATTGGTCAGGCTGGTCTCTAACTCCTGACCTCAAGTAATCTGCCTGCTTGGGCCTCCCAAAGTGCTGGGATTATAGGCATGAGCCACAGCGCCTGGCCAGAAAAATATACTTTTTTTTTTTTTTTTTTTTTGAGATGGAGTGTCACTCTGTCGCCAGGCTGGAGTGCAGTGGCTCCATCTCAGCTCACTGCAACTTCCACCTCCCGGATTCAAGCAATTCTCATGCCTCAGCCTCCTGAGTAGCTGGGACTGCAGGCGCCCACCACCATGCCTGGGTAATTTTTTTTAGATGGAGTTTTCTCTTGTTGCCCAGGCTGGAGTGCAATGGTGCGATCTCAGCTCACTGCAACCTCTGCCTCCCGGGTTCAACTGATTACCCTGCCTCAGCCTCCCAAGTAGCTGGGATTTACAGGCGCACGCCACATTGCCTGGCTAATTTTGTATTTTTAGCAGAGATGGGGTTTCTCCGTGTTGGTCTGCCTGGTTTCAAACTCCCGACCTCAGGTGATCCTCCTGCCTCGGCCTCCCAAAGTGCTGGGATTACAGGCGTGAGCCACCATGCCTGGTCGAAAAATATAATTTAAAACAAAATATTCTCCCAATCCAGAAGTGTTCTTCACAAAACTAGTGAAAAAGAAAACACTTTAGTATTGTATAAAGCATTAAGCCAGAAAATGAAACGCATCACAGGCAATCTGCTAAGAAATTGCAAAGACAGAAAGAAATCTCACCCCCTTATATAGCCAAGCAGATAGAACTCAATACATATTTTCCAAGATAAACCATAATTAGTCCTCAAATAAGAGGACTTGACAGCACACTTTGTCACATATAGTTCATCCTATTTGGCTTTATCTAGAGGAAAAGAAAACTCATATCTTTATGACAGGAAGTGGTTTTGCGATTTGGGGCAGGAAGACCATCAAAATTAGGCTTCTACCCTCCCACAGAAACTGGGAGATATCAGTGCTATCTACCTTACTGTTTACATTTCAGTTCCTTGAGGAAGACATTCCTAGGTCAAAAAGTTGACAAAAGGCCTATCTAGTGTCGAAAAGATTTACGCAGATTTCAAATAGAGAAGAAAACAGTTACAATTACAAGTTTTCAAAAGTAAATGCTCAAAGAAAAAGGAGAGGAGGAAAATCTCTTATTTTCAACTGGGAGACTAAAACCTAGTATCTTTAATTAGTATTTGTATTTTTTTGAGACGCTGTCTCAAAAAAAAAATTTTTTTTGTATTTTTTTGTTTTTGGTTTTTGAGCTGATGCGGGTCTCACTCTGTTGCCCAGGCTAGAGTACAGAGGCAAGATCATTGCTTACTGTAACCTCTGCCTCCCAGGCTCAAGCGATCCTCCCACTTCAGCCTCCCAAGTAGCTGGGACTACAGGCGACTGCCACCACACCCAGCTAATTTTTTGTATTTTTTAGTAGAGACGGGGTTTCACCGTGTTAGCCAGGATGGTCTCGATCTCCTGACCTCGTGATCCGCCCGTCTCGGCCTCCCAAAGTGCTGGGATTACAGGCTTGAGCCACCGTGCCCGGCACACCCAGCTAATTTTAAAATTACTTGTAGAGACAAGGTTTCGCCATGTTGCCCAGGCTGGTCTCGAACTCCTAGGCTCAAGCCATCTGCCTCGGCCTCGCAAAGTGCTGGAATTACAGGGGTGAGCCACTGCGCCCGGTTTTTATCATTCTTATAATCATTATTATTATTTGACAAATAAATAAATAAATATATGACGCAGCCTCAGGTGGTCCTGACATGTGGCCCCGGTTTTTATCATTCTTAACAATAGGTAATGTTCATTGAGTCCTTATTGTGTGTCACTGTTTTATTTATCTTATTTTATTTTTTTTGAGACGTTGTCTCGCTCAGTCCCCCAGGCTGGAGTGCAGTGGCGCGATCTCGACTCACTGCAACCTTCACCTCCCCGGAGGCAACACAGTTAGACGCCCATGTCTACTACAACCTGGGCGACAGAGTGAGACCCTGTCTCAAAAAAATAAAATAAAATAAATAAATAACAGTAATAATAATAAAGTGCCTGCTCTTGGATTATACACCTACAGAGTAATAATGTTGCAGTTTAGACCCACATTTGTCCTAATTTAAATGACCACCCTGTTAACTAAAAGTAGTACCATGAACAAAATTCACTCATAATCCCACGGCCCAAGCGACAGGCTTAAGTGAGGAAGGCCCTGTGCAGTCTTCCCGGAAATCTCGGTCCACACACCAGACCTGCAGCCTAAGCGGGTCAGTCCTACAGGTCCCTGCCCCAGGTGCGCAGCTGCACCACGAGGCCTCCAGCCGGCCCGGAGCAGCCAGCCCTGCCCGCCGCTCCGTTGCAGCCAATAGCGCGGGTGCGTTTGGTGGCGGCCCCTGCTTGACTGCGCTCTCTGATTGGGCGCCTTCCGGGGCGGGGCCAAGCCGAAGCCTGGCGCGCGGGGTGCACCTAGCGGAGCGCGAGCTGTCCAGCGCCAAGTTCGGGGTTTGGGGTTGGCGCGGCCCGTCACGTGGCTGGCCCGCGGCGGTGCGCGGGGCGTTGGGTCAGCGGATCTGGGACTCTGGTGGCACCGGCGGCGGCGTAGGACCGAGACGTCGCTAGGCACGTGCGCGGGCCGTGTTCCGGTAGGTGGGCGGCTTCGGGTCTTGGGCCGCGGCGTCCCGGAGCCCGGGGGGGGTGCTTCGGCGTCCTCGCTGTCCCCCGCCGTACCCCACTCTCTGCAGCCGGAACGACGGGAGGGGAGCGCTTGTGTCGCGCCTGGGCTGGGGGTCGGGCGGTGGCCTGCCACAGCGCCCCGGTTGCAGGCACATTCGGTACGATGGGGTGGCGGCCCTTGGCCTTTGGCAGGAGTGCGAAGGCTTATAGCGGATGTGAGTAGCCGCTCTCTACTGAGCACTTTTCTCGTTGAGCATTTTCAATTTAAACACAACCCCTAGCCTCGCTCCTTCACAGCAAAGCTGCAAGTCGAGTGGTACCGTTTCCCCCATTTTACAGGTGAGGAAGGTGGTGGGGCTCGGAGAAAGGAGACAACTTAAATGGCAGAGCCTAGATAGAACCCGGGTTCTCAAAGCCTGAGCCCCTAAACGCTACGCGCAGGGTCGCTCCACTTTTGGCCCCTGCCACCAGATCCCTGTGGGGAATGAGCTCTTCCTGTTGCCCGCAATCTGCCACCCCCTGTTCTAGGAGACAAATGTCTCACTGTGAAGTTCTTGGCCCGGTGCCTCTGCTTCGAGATTCCGGGAGTTAAGTGACTCTTGGTCCAGCTGAGGTCAGCACAGATGTGGGCCTTCAATCGGGCAGTTACCCAGAGAATAGATTGGAAACATCAGTTTAGGTTCTTGCAGAAATAACACTGTAGGCCGGGTGCGGTGGCTCATGCCTGTAATCCCTGCACTTTGGGAAGCTGAGGCGGACAGATCACTTGAGGTCAGCAGTTCGAGACCAGCCTGGCCAACATGGTGAAACCCCATCTCTACTAAAAATACAAAAGACACTAGCTGGCCGTGGTGGCACACACCTGTAATCACAGCTACTGGGAAGGCTGAGGCAGGAGAATCGCTTGAACCCGCGAAGTGGAGGTTGCAGTGAGCAGAGATCACACCACTGCACTCCAGCGTGAGTGACAGAGTGAAACTCTATCTCAAAAAAAAAAAAAAAAAAATGTATTACTTGGGGAAACTTGGAACGGAAGTGGTTAATTGTGTTTTTATTTAGCGCAGTGTCCTGAGACAAGGCTTTGGAACTGAAGAGAAACCAGAGTTCAGATTCTGGCTCTTATATGGCTTTAGACAAGTTAGCTCCCTGGGCCTCAATTTCCTCCTCTGTAAAGAAGAGAACAAAAATCTGTGTGTGAGATAGAAGATGTGCAACAAGGTAGTTCCCTGAGCAGATCCTTGGCTGGATCCACTTGTAAGATTTGGAGACAGGAGGTTCCGATATACAGTGAAGCTTCCCATACTAGTCTCCTTTCCTGATTTACAGAGGGATCATTTTCCCTTGACATGTTTACCTAAAATACATATCATTACTGTATTATTGATGTTCATGTTTCCATGTTAAGCTGGAGGCTTCTAGGTGTTACAGATATTATTGAAAGTGTCCTAGTTCTAGAGTTTCCTTTTTCTTTTTTTTTGATAGATTAGCTCATCACTCAAAGGCTGAACACGTGGCGTGATCTGTCACTGCAATCTCACCTCACTGGGACTGGCCTTCTCACCCTTCCCTTCAGCACCAGTGGCTGGGACAGGCATACACCATGCAGGCTGTTGCTGTGTTGCAGGGCAGGGTCACTTTGTCACCTTGCCAGGCTGGAGTGCAGTGGCACAATCTCAGCTCACTGCAACCTCTACCTCCTGGGTTCAAGTGATTATCCTGCCTCAGCCTCCTGAGTAGCTGGGGTTACAGGTCGCGTGCCCTGCCTTCAGCTAATTTTGGCATTTGATTTGAGGCGGGGTTTTACCATGTTGGTCCCAGCTGGTCTCGAGACTCCTGACCTCAGGTGATCCACCCGCCTCGGCCTCCCAAAGTGCTGGGATTACAGGCGTGAACCACTGCGCCCGACTAATTTTTATATTTTTAGTAGACACAGGGTTTCACCATATTGGCCAGACTGGTCTCAAACTCCTGACCTCAAGTGATCCACCCACCTTGGCCTCCCAAAGTGCTGGGATTACGGGCATGAGCCACCGCGCCCGGCTGCTTTTCTTTCCTTTCAGAGAGACAGGGGTCTCACTGTGTTGCCCAGGTTGCTCGATTCCTGTGGTCCTGTGACTCCCCAGACTTCAGGTGTGCAAGCCTGATTTCTGACCCTTGGCCAGTCACACTTTCTCCTTTGGGCTTTGAACTTGGGATGCGCTGCACTTGTTTACTCTGTGTAGATTGCTCTCATCCCAGATCTCATGCTTGGCTCAGATTTCAGTTCAGGGACATTCCCTGGCCCAGTCTGAAGTAGCCCTGCACCCATTTATTGCATCTTTTTTTTTTTTTTTTTTTTTTTTGGATACAGGGTCTTCCTCTCTTGCCCAGGCTGGAGTGCTGTGGGAAAATCTCAGCTCACTGCAGCCTCAACCTCTGGGACTCAAGCGATCCTCCTGCCTCAGCCACCCAGAGTAGCTGAGAATACAGGTGCACGCCACCAGGCTCAGGTAATTTTTTGTATATTTTTTGTAGAGACAGGGTTTTGCCATGTTGCCTAGGCTGGTCTTGAACTCCTGGGCTCAAGTGGTCTTCTCACCTCAGCCTCTCAAAGTTCTGAGATTACAAGTATGAGCGACCATGCTTGGCCTTGTGTATTTCTTTTTTTTTTTTTTTTGAGATGGAGTCTTGTCCTGTCACCCAGGCTGGAGTGCAATGGCATGATCTTGGCTCACTGCAACCTCCATCTCCTGGGTTCAAGCGATTCTCCTTCCTCAGCCTTGCTAGTAGCTGGGATTACAGGTGTGTGCCACCACACCCGGCTAATTTTTCCATTTTTAGTAGAGACAGGGTTTCACCTTAGTTGGCCACACTGGTCTTGAACTCCTGACCTCAAGTAATCCACTCGCCTTGGCCTACCGTGGTACTGAGATTACAGTTGTGAGCCACCGTGCCTGGCCTGTATTTCTTAATTGTTTACAATTTGTTTCTTATAAGAGCAGGACCTCTTTCTTAGTAACCTCTGTATTCTTAGTGCCTATCTGTGTCCCTGGGACATAAGAGTTGTTCAATAAATGTTGATTGAATGAATTCATTGTAGGCTAGTAGTGGAGTAGACCTCTTAGATATCAAAAACTTATTTTGGACTTTTTTTTTTTTTTTCTTTTTGAGAGATAGGGTCTCACTGTGTCATCCAGGCTGGAGAGCCGTGGCAGAATCATAGTTTATGGCAGCCTTGACCTCCTGGGCCCAAGTAATCCTCTCACCTCAGCCTCTCAAGTAGTTGAGACTACAGGCATGCACCATCATGTCATCCAGCTAATTTTTAATTTTTTTTTTTTTTTTTTTTTTCTGAGATGGTGTCTTGCTCTGTCACCCAAGCTGAAGTGCAGTGGCGCGGTCTGTGCTCACCGCAACCTCCGCCTCCCGGGTTTAAGTGATTCTTCTGCCTCAGCCTCCTGAGTAGCTGGAACTACAGGCGCCTGCCACCACATCCGGCCAATTTTTGTATTTTTAAGAGACAGGGTTTCGACGTGCTGGCCAGGCTGGTCTCAAACTCCTGACCTCAGGTGATCCCCCCGCCTTGGCCTCCCAAAGTGCTGGGATTACAGATGTGAGCAACTGTGCCTGGCTGTTTTTTTGTTTTGTTTTGTTTTTTGAGACAGAGTCTCATTTTGTCACCCAGGCTGGAGTGCAGTGGCGCGATCTCGGCTCACTGCAACCTCCACCTCCTGGATTCAAGCGATTCTACTGCCTCAGCCTTCCGAGTAACTGGGACTACAGGCATGGGCCGCCGCACCCAGCTAATTTTTGTATTTATAGTAGAGACTGGGTTTCACCATATTGGCCAGGCTGGTCTCAAACTCCTGACTTTGTGATCTGCCCACCTTGGCCTCCCAAAGTGCTGGGATCACAGGCATGAGCCACCGCGCTGGGCCTAATTTTTTTTTTTGAGACTGAGTCTCACTCTGTCGCCCAGGCTAGAGTGCAGTGGGGTGATCTTGGCTCACTGCAACCTCTGCCTCCTGGGTTCAAGTGATTTTCCTACCTCAGCCTCCTGCATAGCTGGGATTACAGGGGCCTGCCTCTATGCCCGTCTAATTTTTGTATTTTTAGTAGAGACGGGGTTTCGCCATGTTGGCCAGGCTAGTCTCCAACTCCTGACCTCAGGTGATCCACCCGCGTTGGCCTCCCAAAGTGCTGGGGTTACAGGCGTGAGCCACTGTGCCTGGCCGCGATATTTTACTTTTCTAACCTCGCTTATTTTTCTTTCTTTAGTTCTTTTTTTTTTTAAGAGTCCTAGACTCAGTAGCTAGGACTATAGGCCCACCCCACCATGCCCAGCTAATTTGTTTTTTTTGTAGCCATGCCCAGGCTGGTCTTGAACTTCTGGCCTCCCAAAGTGCTGGGATTACAAGTGTAAGTTGCCATGCCTGGCCCTGAGCCTCATTTTCATTATTTGAAGTATGAAATAAATTAACACATTAAAGTGTTGCTAGGATTAAAATTAGGTCCTTATATATTCAAAAATCATGTAGAGATTTTTGAGGCCCTTCTTATAGCAAAATTCCCATTTACATTTTTCTGGAGCCTGGAGAAATGTGTCCAGAGTGAGTGAATAGGTGCTATTTGCTGTACTTACATTATCATTTATAAAATACTACTGGTGATCATCCTGGAAAGATGATCCCAACTGCCTATATCCTGTTCATCATTAACTTGTGTGTCCCAAAAAATCTTTTGAAAAGTTGCTAAATAGTGAATATTTACTATGTTATGAGAGCCTGCCAGTTCAAGTCAATGATTCATCTGTTCAGTCATTTGGAAAATATTCTTTTTTTTTTTTTTTTTTTGAGACGGAGTCTTGCTCTGTGGCCAGGTTGGAGTGCAGTGGTGTGATCTCGGCTCACCGCAAGCTCCGCCTCCCAGGTTCAAGCGATTCTCCTGCTTCAGCTTCCCGAGTAGCTGGGACTACAGGTGCGTGCCACCACGTCCAGCTCATTTTTTGTATTTTTAGTAGAGACGGGGTTTCACCATGTTGGTCAGGATGGTCTCAAACTCCAGACCTCGTGATCTGCCCACCTTGGCCTCCCAAAGTGCTGCGATTACAGGTGTGAGCCACCACACCTGGCTGGAAAATATTCTTCATATATAGCGGTGTTGGGTACTGCAGGTGATTTTTTCAAAAGTAACACTCAGTCCTTACCTTCAAGGAATTTAGTTTAGTTGTGGGAGATAAGCTATACCCATGAGAAGTTTGACTGAGAGGAGGCGGAGTTGGACTGCCTGCAAGTGGGGAGGAAGGTCAGTTCTCATTTCTGAGGGAGATGAGCTGACGTCTGCAGTTCAGAAAGGAACCAGAAGTTCCACACGGTGGTTTTGCAATAGAATATGCTCATGTTTACCAAGCGATTCTGAGGGAAAGGCTAAAAAATTGTATTAGTTTAGCAACTCGATAGAACTAACAGGTTGTGATGAACTTTGATTAAATGTAATGCTGGGGCCAGGCATGGCGGCTCACGCCTGTAATCCCAGCACTTTGGGAGGCCGAGGCAGGCGGATCACTTGAGTTCAAGACCAGCCTGACCAACATGGTAAAACTCCATCTCTATGAAAAATACAGAAATTAGCCAGACATAGTGACGCACACCTGTAGTCCCAGCTACTCGGGAGGCTGAGGCAGGAGAATCACGTGAACCCAGGAGGCAGAGGTTGCAGTGAGCCAAGATCACGCCATTGCACTCCAGCCTGGGTGACAGACTGAGACTCTTGTCTCAAAAAAATAAAAATAAATAGGTGGGGCATGGTGGCTGACGCCTGTAATCCCAGCATTTTGGGAGGCCAACACGGGTGGATCACAAGGTCAGGAGATTGAGACCATCCTGGCTAACACAGTGAAACCCCATCTCTACTAAAAATACACAAAATTAGCCGGGCGTGGTGGCATGTGCCTGTAGTCAAAAGACTGAGGCAGGAGAATCGCTTGAACCTGGAAGGCGGAGATTGCAGTGAGCCGAGATCACCCCACTGCACTCCAGTCTGGGCAACAGAGCAAGACTCCATCTCAAAAATAAAAAAATAAACTAAAAAAATCAATTTAATGCTGGAAGCTACACACGTATTTCCCATTTTTTAGGCAGCTTCGAACCAGTGCAATGGAGATGCCAGTCAATGGGGCTCACAAGGATGCTGACCTGTGGTCCTCACATGACAAGATGCTGGCACAGCCCCTGAAAGACAGTGATGTTGAGGTGAGATCTGTGGAGTGTTCACAGATGTTTTTATGTTGGAGGCCTTCATTTAAATCTCTAGTTCTAACTACAAATTAATTAGGGACAGCCTTGAAATGAGTATTATCCTGCTGGATTTACAGGTGGTGGCAGACAAAATGGCTACAAATCCTTTGAGAGTAAATTTAAAGATTGTGGGTTTCTTCAAAGTGTGGAGCACTGTGCAGGGTGCTCTGGAGAAAAGCAGAGAAGGGGAGAGATCACTGACAGTTGACCCTTTCCTGACAGTTCACAAGGTATATAGATCTATCTAGACATCTGGAAACACCTTTATTTTATTTTACTTGTTTATTTATTTTTTTGAGACAGTTTCACTCTTCTTGCCCAGGCTGGAGTGCAATGGCGTGATCTTGGCTCACTGCAACCTCCACCTCCTGGGTTCAAGGGATTCTCCAGCCTCAGCCTCCTGAGTAGCTGGGATTACAGGCACCCACCACCGTGCCCGGCTTTTTTTTTTTTTTTTTTTTTGAGACATAGTCTTGCTGTGTTGCTCAGACTGGAGTGCAATGGCTCCATCTCGGCTCACTGCATGCTCTGCCTCCCAGATTCATGCCATTCTCCTGCCTTAGCCTCCCGAATGGCTGGGACTACAGGCGCCAGCCACCACGCCGGCTAATTTTTTATATTTTCTTTTTTAGTAGAGATGGGGTTTCACTGTGTTAGCCAGGATGGTCTTGACCTCCTGACCTCGTGATCCGCCCGTCTCAGCCTCCCAAAGTTCTGGGATTACAGGCATGAGCCACCACGTCGGGCCTAATTTTTGTATTTGTAGTAGAGATGGGATTTCGCCATGTTGGCCAGGATGGTCTGGAACTCCTGACTGCAGCTGGTCCACCCGCCTCGGCCTCCCAAAATGCTAGGATTACAGGCATGAGCCACCGTGCCCAGCCTTGTTTTTATGAAAGTTTTATTGAGATGTCACTCATTTGCCATACAATTTAGTGGTTTTTAGTATATTCATAGTCAATTTTAGAACATTTTTATCCCCCCAGAAAGAAACCTTGAACCCATTAGCAGTCAACCCAAACTCCCCAACCCTGGTCAATCACTCATCTACTTTCTGTCTCTATGAATTTGCTGAAATATCTTTTCTTTTCATTTTTGAGACAGGGTCTCACTGTCACTCAAGCTGGAGTGCAGTGCCGTGCTCTTGCCTCAGTTCACTGCAGCCTCTGCCCCCTGGGCTCAAGTGATCCTTCTACTTCGGCCTCCTGAGTTGCTGGGACTACAAGTGCATGCCACCACACCTGGCTGATTTTTTGTGTTTTTGGTGGAGGCAGGGTTTCACCATGCTGCCCAGGCTGGTCTTGAACTCCTGGGCTCAATCAACCTGCCTTAGTCTCCTGAAATGCTGGGATTACAGGTGTGAACCACCATGCCTGGCCTAAAGCATCTTTTCTTTTAAGGAAGAGGAATGAGGAATAAGGTTCAGGGAGGGAGAAACTTGGTGAAATGTAGGGATAAAAATAACAGGATGGTGATGTTAAAAATTAGGTGGGACGCTTAAACATAACTTTCTCTTCAGTCATTTTGTTTTTCTTTTTTTGAGATGAAGTCTCGCTCTTGTTTCCCAGGCTGGAGTGCGATGGCGCAATCTCAGCTCACTGCAACCTCCACCTCCCAGGTTCAAGCGATTCTCCTGCCTCGGCTTCCTCGTATAGCTGAGATTATAGGCGCCTGCCACCACATCCATCTAATTTTTGTATTTTTAGTAGAGACGGGGTGTCACTATGTTGGCCAGCCTGGTCTAGAACTCCTGACCACAAGTGATCCACCAGCCTCGGCCTCCCAAAGTGCTGGGATTACAGGCATGAGCCACTGTGCCCCGCCATCACTTTGTTTCTCTCTTTTTTTTTTTTTTTTTGAGATGGAGTCTCGCTCTGTCTCCAGGCTGGAGTGCAGTGGTGCAGTGGTGCAGTGGCGTGATCTCGGCTCACTGCAAGCTCCACCTTCTGGATTCATGCCATTCTCCAGCCTCAGCCTCCTGAGTAGCTGGGACTACAGGCAGCCACCACCATGCCTGGCTAATTTTTTTGTATTTTTAATAGAGACAGGGTTTCACCATGTTAACCAGGATGGTCTGGATCTCCTGACCTTGTGATCCGCCTGCCTCGGCCTCCCAAAGTGCTTGGATTACAGGTGTGAGCCACTGCGCCTGGCCCATTTTGTTTTTCTTAGTTCATTGATTAGTGCTTTCTCAGATACTAAAACCTTTGAGGAGGATTTGTTCTATTCCTTAAGTGTTATGAGAGTCCTTGATGTTATTTGGATTAAGGTCAGCTTCTGAAGGCACAATCAATATTAATGTGAAAGAGTGTCTTTTCCCTTTAGGAGGTTGTAGTTTGGATCAGAGCAAAATTTTAAACTAAAATTTCCAAATATCAAGCATCTGTTTTCTTCTCATAAGGTTTACAACATCATTAAGAAGGAGAGTAACCGGCAGCGGGTTGGATTGGAGCTGATTGCCTCGGAGAATTTCGCCAGCCGAGCAGTTTTGGAGGCCCTAGGGTCTTGCTTAAATAACAAATACTCTGAGGGGTACCCGGGCCAGAGGTATGTGAATCTCTTCAAAGGCCTGGTTCTGACACAGTCATAGGGAGTACTGAATCAGCCTAGGACCTAAACAATTTGGAAATTTCAGAAAACAGCAAGCTTCCCAACTGTAGGATTTCTGTTCCACACCTGCTCTCTGACATAACTCTTTTATTCCCAGCATGTGATAACACTGAAGAGCTCAGCGCAGGGGTACTCCGGGGCACATTTCATAGTCTTTTGGGGGCTTTCTAGAAAAATAGGCCAGTTTGTAAGGAGTATTGAGCCACTGGACTGGTGTGTGGCCTCTGTCTAGAAAAGGTCAGTGTCATCTGAGGGAGGCTGCAGAAGGTGGCCATTGCCATGTGAGTCATCGAGTCTGTATTGGAAATGGTGTGGAAGTGGAGGCTGAATCTGCAATACTGGAAGCCATTTCTGCATTATAAATGTTGGATTTACACATGCAGTGGCTTTCAGTTAACTCTTTCACCCTCAGAATTACAGTGTTATATTCGTTTTCATTTTTTGCAGTCATCAGCAGGCAAAGAAAAGAAATTACAGAATTAGACATGGCTTTTGCAAATGTGTGCATTTTTGTCCCAAAGGAAACAGAAAGAAAGGTCACCCTTGGAGAAGGAATTGCCATTCTGTCCTGAGATGCCCCTGAAGCTCTATGTAGAAGACAGAATCAAGTTGAAGGCATTGTCTTTCTCCTACTGTGAATAACTAACTTTTGCATTGTGCCTTGAAGAATTTACAATGTGTTTTCTTTCTTTCTGTCTCTCCTTTCTTTTTCCTTTCTTCTTTCAGGCTAAGGTATTTTGTTAACACCGGGTGTTTTCTTTTTTTTTTTTTTTCTTTTTGAGACATGGTGTGTCTCTCACCCAGGCTGAAGTGCGATGGTGTGATCAAGGTTGACTGCAGCCTTGGCCTCCTGAACTCAAGCCATCCTCCCACCTCAGCCTCCTGAGTCACTGGGACTATAGGCACACACCACCACACCCAGCTAATTTTTTGTAGAGACACAGAGTTTCACCATGTTGCCCAGGCTGATCTCCATCTCCTGAGCTCAAGCGATTCACCCACCTCAGCCTCCCAGAGTGCTGGGATTAGAGCTGTGAGCCACTGCACCCAGTCCACACCAGGTGTTTTCACAACTAATATTTCATTTGATTCTCACAGCAATGTATCAGGCAAGGGGTGGTGTTTTCTACATTTTTAAGAAGGGGACTGAGTGTGGTGGCTCATCCCTGTAATCTCAGTGCTTTAAGAGGCCAGGGCAGAGGATCATTTGAGGCTAGGAATTTGAGACCAGCCTGAGCAATATAGTGAGACGCTGTCTCCAAAACAAAATTTAAAAATTAGCCGGGCATGGTGGCATGCACCTGTAGTCGCAGCTACTCAAGAGACTGAGGTGGAGTACTGCTCAAGCCCAGGAGATCAAAGGCTGCAGCGAGCTTTTGATCTAGCTTTGCCAGTGCACTCCAGCTGGGGTGACAGAATGAGACCCTGTTTCTAAAGTTTAAAAAAAAAAACAAAAAACTACAACTTAAATAGAAATGTAATTACATTGTGTATTCATGTTAAAGGGCTTTTTTTTTTTTTTTTTAAGACGGAGTATCATTCTGTTGCCAGGCTGGAGTGTGGTGGCACAATCTTGGCTCACTGCAACCTCCACCTCCCAGGTTCAAGCAATTCTCCTGCCTCAGCTTCCCGAGTAGCTGGGACTACAGCTGCACGCCACCACCCCCAGCTAATTTTTTGTATTTTTAGTAGAGACGGTGTTTCACCATGTTGGCCAAGCTGGTCTCGATCTCCTGACCTTGTGATCCACCCGCCTCAGTCTCCCAAAGTGCTGGGAGTATAGGCGTGAGCCACTGCGCCCAGCCAATTAAAGGGCTCTTTTAAAAGGTAATTATTACATGTTTTCATTATCATATTTTGTTAATATAATTTAATATTAATCTATCTTTGGAACATTATTTATAATCGAAGGCAATATTTGAAAACAATAGACAAGGCATGGTGGTTTATACCTGTAATCCCAGCACTTCAGGAGGCTGAGGCAGGTGGATCACCTGAGGTCAGGAGTTCGAGACCAGCCTGGCCAACATGTCAAAACCCTGTCTCTACTAAAAATACAAAAATTAGCCAGATGTGGAGGCGCATGCCTGTAATCCCAGCTACTCTGGAGGCTGAGGTAGGAGAATTGCTTGAACTCGGGAGGCAGAGAGAGGTTGCAGTGAGCCGAGATTGCACCACTGCACTCCAGTCTGGGAGACAGAGCAATATTCCATCTCAGAAAAAAAAAAAAAGAAAACCATATTGACCTAACATTAATGACTTTGCTTGATACAAACTTAAAAACAAAGTTCTGGGCTTAAAAAAAAAAGTTACGTATGTATGAATAAATGAATGACAAGGTCTCGTTGTCTTGCCCAGGCTGGCGTGCAGTGGTGCAATCTCAACTCACTGCAGCCTCAAACTCCTGGACTCAAGCAATCCTCCTGCCTCAGCCTCTCTGTAGCTAGGACTACAGGTGCGTGCCACCACACCAGGCTAATTTTTAATAGACATGAGGTCTTGCTATGTTGCCCAGGCTGGTTTCAAACTCCTGGCCTCAAGCAGTCTTCCCACTTTAGCCTTCCATATTACTAGGATTACAAGTGTGAGCCACCACATCTGGCCTATTTATTTTATATTTATTTTTATTTTTTTGAGACGGAGTTTTGCTCTTGTTGCCCAGGGTGGAGTGCAATGGTGCGATCTCAGCTCACCACAACCTCCATCTCCTGGGTTCAAGCAATTCTCCTGCCTCAGCCTCCCCAATAGCTGGGAATACAGGTATGCACCACCACGCCTGGCTAATTTTGTATTTTTAGTAGAGATGGGGTTTCTCCATGTTGGTCAGGCTGGTCTCGAACTCCTGACCTCAGGTGATCCGCCCACCTCGGCCTCCTGAAGTACTGGGATTACAAATGTGAGCCACCACACCTGGCCTGGCCTATTTATTTTTTTTAGAGATAGGGTCTCACTCTGTTGCTCCAGCTGAAGTGCAGTGGTACAGTCAAAGCTCACTGCAATCTCCAACTCCTGGGCTCAAGTGATCCTCCCACCTCAGCCTTCCAAGTAGCTAGGACTACAGGTGCAAGCCACTATACTTAGCTCATTTTTAAAATTTTTTGTAGTGCTGAGATCTCACTATGTTGCCCAGCTGATCTTGAACTCCTGGCCTCAAGCAGTTCTCCCACCTCAGCCTTCCAAATCTCTGAGATTACAGACATGAGCCATTACATGTAATTTAATTTTTTTTTTTTTTTGAGACTGAATCTCACTGCAGTGACCAGGCTGGAGTGCAGTGGGGTGATCTCAGCTCACTGCAACCTTCACCTCCTGGATTCAAGTGATTCTCCTGCCTCAGCCTCCCGAGCAGCTGGGATTACAGGCGCCTGCCACCATTCCCAGCTGATTTTTGTATTTTTAGTAGAGACAGGGTTTCACCATATTGGCCAGGCTGGTCTTGAACTCCTGACCCCAGGTGATCTGCCCACCTCGACCTCCCAAAGTGCTGAGATAACAGGCGTGAGCCACAGTGCACAGTGCCTGGCCTGTATCTTCCTTCCTTTTTTTTTTTTTTTTTTGAGAGGGTGTCTTGCTCTATCGCCCAGGCTGGAGTGCAGTGGTGCCATCTCTGCTCACTGCAAGCTCTGCCTCCTGGGTTCACACCATTCTCCTACCTCAGCCTCTGGAGTAGCTGGGACTACAGGCACCCGCCACCACACCCGGCTAATTTTTTGTATTTTTAGTAAAGAGACTGGATTTCACCATGTTATCCAGGATGGTCTCGATCTCCTGATCTTGTGATCTGCCTGCCTCAGCCTCCCAAAGTGCTGGGATTACAGGCGTGAGCCACCGCACCCAGCCCCAGTTTTGTTTTTTTATATACAGTCTTGTTCTGTTGCCCATGCTGAACTGCAGTGGTGCAACCTTGGCACACTGCAACCTCCACCTCTCAGGCTCAACCCATCCTCCCACCTCAGCCTCCCAAGTAGCTGGGACTACAGACGTGTGCCACCATGCCCGCTCATTTTTTTGTAATTTTAATAGAGACAGGGTTTCACCATGTTGACCAGGCTGGTCTTGAACTCCTGACCTCAAACATTCTGCCTGCCTTGGCCTCCCAAAGTGCTGAGATTATAGGCATGAGTCACCATTCCTTGCCTAAAAAGATTTTTTAACAGTTTTGAAATGTATCATGGGCTGTAAAGTTTACCCATTTAAAATGTACAGTTCAATGGAAACCCCCTCTAATTGTGGTAAAATAAAAATATATATAACATATAAGGTATAGCTTCTTTCTCTTTTTTATTTTTTTGAGATGGGGTCTCACTCTGTTGCCCAGGCTGGAGTCCAGTGGCCCAATCTTGGCTCACTGTAGCCTCTGCCTCCTGGGTTCAAACGATTCTCGTGCCTCCTAAGTAGCTGGGATTATAGGCATGGTGCCACCATTTCTGGCTATTTTTTGTATTTTTAGTAGAGACAGGGTTTCACCATGTTAGTCAGGCTGGCAATTTCAACCTTTTTTTTTTTTTTGGAGACAAGGTCTTGCTCTGTTGCCCAGGCTGGAGTGCAGTAGTGCAGTCATAGCTCACTGCAGCCTGTAACTGCTGGGCTCAAGTGATCTTCCCACCTTGGCCTTTCAAAGTGCTGGTATTACAGGCATGAGTCACTGTGCCCAGCCCATTTTAACTATTTTTTAAGTGTACAGCTCAGTGACATTATGTGTATGCACATTGTTGTATAACCATCACCACCACCCATCTCCAGAACTTTTTTATCTTGCAGAAATGAAACTCTGTATCCATTAAATAATAACTTCTGCTAATCAGCATATGAGAAATGCTTGGCTGGGTGCGGTGTCTCACATATGTAATCCCAGCACTTTGGGAGGCCGAGGTGGGCAGCTCACTTGAGGCTAGGAGTTCGAGACTGGTCTAGCCAGCATGGTCAAACACTGGCTCTACTAAAAATACAAAATTTAGCCAGGCATTGTGGTGCACACCTGTAATCCCAGCTACTCAGAAGGCTGAGGTGGGAGGATTGCTTGAACCTGGGAGGTGGAGGTTTCAGTGAGCCAAGATCACGCCACTACACTCCAGCCTGGGCAACAGAGCGAGACTCTATCTCAGAAAAAAAGTACATGAGATGATGGATATGATAATTAGCTTGACTTAATCATCTCACAATGTATACATATGCCAAAATATCACATTAGGGCCAGGCGTGGTAGCTCATGTCTGTAATCCTAGCACTTTGGGAGGCCGAGGCAGGCAGATTCCCTGAGCTCAGGAGTTCAAGACCAGTCCAGGCAACGTGGTAAAACCTCGTCTCTACTAAAAATACAAAAAATTAGCTAGGCGTAATGGTGCACACCTGTAGTCTCAGCTGCTTGGGAGGCTGAGGCAGAAGAATCGCTTGAACCCAGGAGGCAGAGGTTGCAGTGAGCTGAGATCACGCCATTGCACTCCAGCCTGGGTGACAGAACAAGACTCTGTCTCAAGAAAAAAAAAAAAAAAAATTAGATGAATTTACAGTGTATAATGTGATTTTTTTAATGGGAAATTTTATGTTACATTTTTTAAAAAACAAAAAGAAATACATTTATATTTTAATTTTTAAGCTTTTTGTGACAGCCCACAATGGCTCACACCTGTAATCCTAACACTTTGAGAGCCTGAGATGGGAAGATCACTTGAGACCAGGAGTTTGAGACCAGCCTTGGCAACATAAGGAGACCCTTTCTCTGCAAAAAAGTAAAAAATTAGTTGGGTGTGGTACACATGGGCTTGTAGCCCCAACTTCTCAGGAGCCTGAGGCAGGGGAAGATTGCTTGAGCCTAGGAGTTCTAGGCTACAGTAAGCTATGATTTTACCACTGCACTCCTGCCTGGGTGACAAAACAAGACCCTGTCTCTTATTTTTTTATTTTTTATTTTTTTAAAAGAAAGCTTTTTGTGATCACAGGGTCTAAAAGCTAAAAATTATTGGTTAGGCCGTGTGCAGTGGCTCACGCCTGTAATCCCAGCACTTTGGGAGGAGGAGGCGGGCAGATAACCTGAGGTCGGGAGTTCAAGACCAGCCTGGCCAACATGGAGAAACCCTGTCTCTACTGAAAATACAAAAATTAGCCGGGCATGGTGGTGGACACCTGTAGTCCCAGCTACTCAGGAGGCTGAGGCAGGAGAATTGCTTGAACCCAGGAGGCAGAGGTTGCAGTGAGCCGAGATCACGCCACTGCACTCCAGCCTGGGCAACAGAGCGAGACTCTGTCTCAAAAAAAAAAAAAAAAAATTACTGGCTTGAACCCAGTAATTTTTAGTACTTGAGTTATCAATATAATAATAGATAATAAAAACATAAATATATGATAAATTTTGATATGCAGTTATTAAATTGAAAGTAAAATTTCATTAGAAATGCAAAAAGTCAAAAACAAAAACAAACTCTCTAGTCCTTGTTCCCCCGTCTCTGGCAGCCACCATTCTATTTTCTGCCTCTATGAACTTAACTACTTTAGGGACCTCATAAAAGTTGAATCATACAGTGCTTGTCTTTTGGTGACTGGTTTGTTTCACTTAGCATAATGTTCTCAGACTCATCCCTGTTGTATTAATAGCATGTGATAGGATTTCTTTCCTTTTTTTTCTTCCTTTTTTTTTTTTTTTTTTTTTGGAACAGGGTCTCACTCTGTTGCCCAGGCTGGAGTCCAGTGGTGTGATCACAGCTCACTGCAGCCTTTACCTCCTGGGCCCAAGTGAATCTTCCCTCCTCAGCCTCCCACATAGCTGGGACTGTGGGCACACACCACCACACCTGGCTAATTTTTGAAATTTTTTGTAGAGATGGGGGTGTTGCTATATTGTCCCGGCTGGTCTCAAACTCCTGGGCTCAAGCAATCCTTCCTTGGCCCCTCAAAGCGCTGGGATTATAGGCATGTGCCACCTCTCCCGGCCAAAACCCCCTCTTTTTATAGATGAGATACTTGCTCCAAGTTGCACAGCTGGTTTGGTCTCTTGACTCTAGATTCCAGAGGCATTGGTGGAACACTTGATCATGCCGGCTTCAGCATCTGCATGTTAACAAGCTCTTCTCGTTACTTCTCTCCACTTTAGTTTCACTGTCCCACCCCGAGCTGCTTTGGCCTCTGTGAAGCACAGATTTTCTGGGTCTGATTGGATCTAAGTCTCCTACTCTCCTCCCACAGATACTATGGCGGGACTGAGTTTATTGATGAACTGGAGACCCTCTGTCAGAAGCGAGCCCTCCAGGCCTATAAGCTGGACCCACAGTGCTGGGGGGTCAACGTCCAGCCCTACTCAGGTGATTGTCTCATCCACATGGCCTGGTGCGGCCTCATCATGTGTATCCCCCAGGGCTGACATGCACCAAGAAGCATCCTAAGAAGGACTTGCATCCTAAGAAGGACTGCCATAGGCCGGGCGCGGTTGGCTCACGCCTGTAATCCCAGCACTTTGGGAGGCAGAGGCAGGCAGGTCACCTGAGGCCGGGACTTCAAGACCACCTGACCAACATGGAGAAACCTGGTCTCTACTGAAAATACAAAAATTAGCTGGGTGTAGTGGTGCATGCCTGTAATCCCAGCTACTCAGAGGCTGAGGCAAGAGAATTGCTTGAATCTGGGAGGCAGAGGTTGCGCTAAGCCAAGATCGCGCCATTGCACGCCAGCCTGGGCAACAAGAGTGAAACTCCATCTCAAAAACAAAAAAAAAAAAAGAAGGACTGCCATAAATAAAAGATAAGCCATGCATCTCTCTGTATTGCCCTTGGGCTCCCAGCTCTGTACCCCCTCCCAGGCAGTGCCCTTTCTCTGAACTTCCCCTTTCAAGGCTGATGGTGAAGGGGCACCTCCTGGAGCTCAGGGAAGGCACGAGGCCTGTTCTTGCCACTCCTGGGTGAAGGCTTAGTGGCCAAGGTCCCGGATGCCACTTGGTACCTCGGTCAGAAATAATTGTGTCTCCTTTGGTCCACTTGTTTCAGGCTCCCCTGCAAACTTCGCTGTGTACACTGCCCTGGTGGAACCCCATGGGCGCATCATGGGCCTGGACCTGCCAGATGGGGGCCACCTGACCCATGGGTTCATGACAGACAAGAAGAAAATCTCTGCCACGTCCATCTTCTTTGAATCTATGCCCTATAAGGTAAGCATGTGTTTCTCTCCATAGCTTTTATTTCCTTGGGAAACCTCTGATGTTTGGCTCTGCCTGTAGGGATAAGTTTGGTTTATATGTCACTACAGGAAGTCCCCACCTTGCACCATTTTTCATTTCCCTGCCGTGGGGACTCCTCAGGTTTTCAGGACCTGCTGGGGCAGCTGGGATGGAGAGACAAGGGTCTGAGCTGAGGCCATAGGGAAACCAGTGAGGGAGGCAACTACTGAGGAGAGTTCAGGTGCGGCAGGGGCAGTGGTAACTGCTGGGAATAACAACCCTGGGGAATAGCAACCAGGTCACTACAGTTGGACCCCAGCAACAGCCACCACCTCCACAGCTCTGCCCTCGCCTGGTGACATCTCTGCTCAGAGCCCCTGTGGGTCAGCAGCAGCATAAGGATGCAGTAGCTGCAGGGATGGCAGCATCCTCGGCTCCAGCACCAAAACCAGCAGCCCTGTGCCATCCACAGCAACAGTCCTCCATGGCCATGTTAGGGCCAGCCCCTGCCTGTGTATAGCGGCTACAGAGGAACAGTGGTTTGACTTAGGACGTTCAACCTCAGGATAGTGCAAAAGTGACATGCATTCAATAGCTATACTTCAAGCTCCCATACATCCGTTCTGCTTTTCACTGTCAGTACAGTATTCAGTAGATTACGTGAGATAGTCAGCACCGTGTTATAAAATAAGCTTTGTGTTTGACTCTCTTGCCCGGTGTAGGGTACCACAGTGTTCTCAGCATGTTTAAGGTAGGCCAGGCTAGATTGTGACGTTGGATAGGTTAGGTGTATCACATGCATTTTTGACTTTATGATATTTTCAGCTTAACGATGAGTTTATTGGAATGTAACCCCATAAGTTGAGGAGCACCTGTACAGTTCAGGTGTACACCCCATTGCCATTGCCACCCCACTGCAAATACCTGATAACACAGCCAGCCCAGCAGTGGAACCAGCACCCTCAGAACCAGTGCCAAGGGCTGCCTCTAGGGTGTGCAGGGCCCCAGGCAAATACTTGTTTAGCATGGGACCCTGTCTGTATAAACACTTGGGTCAAAAAATGCATGTAAGATGCGTGGGCTCATTCAGGCATGGTGATTTATCTATAAAGATAAAGGATCATGGGGAGAAGAGGTAACTTGCTTATTCTTTTAGTGTCCAGTGTTGGTGATTCTTTCTAGTGTCCAGGAACCATCTTTTCATGTTCTTTATTAATAAATGTGCCATTCCTGCTTAGTTTCATGTTTGTTACCGTGAAAAAAGGCAGCAGTGCATCTTTCTCCTTGGCTGGCATTGCATGGTCTTGGGTGCATGCTGTGTGTACTCGGCCTTTGTCTCAGTGCTGGTGATTGTACGTGTGCTCTTTTTTGCAGTCATGTCTTTTCACAGAACGCCTAGGTGTTTGCAGTCACATCTCCTCACTGGCCAAGGCCAGCCTTGAAGCTAGATTTTGAAACATGTCACAATAGTTAACAAAACACTTTGCCTTGGCTGGGCTCAGTGGCTCACGCCTGTAATCCCAGCACTTTGGGAAGCTGAGACAGGCATATCACCTGAGGTCAGGAGTTTGAGACCAGCCTGGCCAACATGTTGAAACCCTGTCTCTACTAAAAATCCAAAAAATTACCCGGACATGGTGATGCACACCCGTGGTTCCAGCGACTCAGGAGGCCAAGGCAGGATAATTGCTTGAACGTGGGGCGTGGAGGTTGCAGTGAGCCAAGATGGCTCCATTGCACTCCAGAGTGGGCGACAAGAGTGAAACTCCATCTCAAAAAAAAAAGGCCGGGTGCAGTTGCTCACACTTACTATCCCAGCACTTTGGGAGGCTGAGGCAGGTGGATCATGAGGTCAGGAGTTCGAGACCAATCTGGCCAACACAGGTTGAAACCCCGTCTCTACTAAAAATACAGGGTGGCGCGCTCCTGTAATCTCACACTTTGGGAGGCCGAGGTGGGGGGAATCATCCGAGGTCAGGAGTTCGAGACCAGCCCGGCCAACATGGCAAAACCCTGTCTCTACTAAAAATACAAAAATTAGCTGGGCTTGGTGGCACACACCTGTAGTCCCAGCTACTCAGGCGGCTGAGGCAGGAGGACCACTTGAACCTGGGAGGCGGAGGTTGCAGTGAGCCAAGACTGCACCAGTGCACTCCAGCCTGGGTAACAGAGCGAGGCTCCATCTTCAAAAAAAAAAAAAAAAATCTGCATCCCGCACCCAGTTCCCTCCAGCCACCCCCTGTCTTTGATGTACATTGTTCAGGCTGCAGTCCTGTGGGCGCAGTGAGGGGACGCACCTCAGGATGGGCGTGGAGAGGTGGGACCTGGGACCCTGGTCAGTTTGGGCAGCAGGAGGTGCAGCTCACCCACTGGGGGGTGATTTGAGTCCTGCCCTCGGTGGGCAGGAGGAGACAGACCTTACTGGCATTTACCAGCAGCCAGAGGCAGCTCACTTCCACCCCACTGGGCTACAGAGTTGGAGGTCAGGGGGTGTCCTAGGGCCACTGCCCTGCCCAGCCTGCACCAGACCACCTGCCTCCACCTTTAGCCCCCGCCCCGCTCCACAGCAGGAGCCCCACACAGGGCCAAGCAACAGCAACACTAACCTTCTATTTTGTGTTTTTGGCCCATCCCCACTGTGACTGGAGAATTCCTCCCTGTCCCTGGTCCTGAGTGACTACTGGGGTCTCCTTATCCTCTGTGCACTGTGGACCCCATCTGCAGTTTATTATAAATGCCTGCGAATTCTTCTAGGAATTGTTCTGTTGTCTCACTCTCAAGATTAAAAAAAGGAAATAAAAACCTTTGAAAAATCTATTAAAAGGGGAGAAAGCAGCACAGACTTTTTTTTTTTTTTTTTTTAATTGTGGCTACACAAAAAATTGTATTATCATGTCCGTTTTTTTTTATCTTTTTTTTTTTTTTTCCTTTTTGTGGAGAACAAGGTCTCCCTGTGTTGCCCAGGCGAGTCTCACACTCCTGGACTCAAGCTATCCTCCTGCTTCTGCCTCCCTAAGAGCTGGGATTACAGGCGTGAGCCACTGCGCCTGGTGAATTATGTCCATTTTTACTGGAGGTCAGCCGTTGATATTTCATTTCATAAAACAGTTTCTTTGCCAAATTCAGGTGACTGAGAAAGAACCACACCCTTGAAGCAAAACACAGAAAACAAAACCACAAATCATCTTTCCACTTGACTTTCTCGATGAGGTCTTGGTTCCCGAAACCTTGCGGCCAAGCTTCTGTAGTTGGGTTGGATTGTAAGTGCCTTTTTTGTTTGGAAAGAGGGACCACCAATCCTGAAACCTTTCACTCCAGATGTGCTGGTAGTTTCTGAGGGGGTCACCAAGGTAAGAGGAAGGAAGGTTGGGGCAGGGCCTTCAGAAGAGGGAGCCTCTCTGTCTCCTCTTTCCTGAGGCTTCTCAGATCCCAGAGCCCAGTTTTTCCTGTGGTGCACTCCATGCTCTGCTGGCTATGTGTGCCTCCCTGTGACTTTTTTTTTTTTTTTTTTGAGACAGCATCTGGCTTTGTCTCCCAGGCTGGAGTGAAGTGGCTCTATGTCAGTTCACTGCAACCTCTGCTTCCCGGACTCAAGCGATCTTCCCTCTTCAGTTCCCAAGTAGCTGGGACTAGAGACGCATGCCACCATGCCTGGCTAATTTTTGTATTTTTTGTGGAGATGAGGTTTTGCCATGTTGCCAGGCTGGTCTTGGACTCCTGGGCTCAGCCAGAGCCTAACTCAGCCTCCCAAAGTGCTGGTATTACAGGCATGAGCCACCGCATCCAGCTGACCCTTTTTTTTTTTTTTTTTTTTTTTGAGACAGTTTCACTCTTGTCACCCAGGCTAGAGTGCAGTGGCACGATCTCAGCTCACTGCAACCTCTGCCTCCTGGGTTTAAGCAATTCTTCTCCCTTAGCTTCCCAAGTCGCTGGGACTGCAGGTGTGCACCACCATGCCTGGCTAATTTTGTGTTTTTAGTAGAGGCAGAGTTCCACCATGTTGGCCAGGCTGGTCTCGAGCTCCTGACCTCAGGTGATCTGCCCCGCTCAGCCTCCCAAAGTGCTGGGATTACAGACGTGAGCCACCACGCCCGGCTGACCCATATGTTTATAGAAGTTTAATAAAATGAACTTCCTAAGAGATGTGTTTCCAAAAAAGAAAAATAAATTATTTTAAATTTTACATTGAGGTCTACAATCTGTCTGGAATTGACTTCTTTTTTTTTTTTTTAACAAATTATATATAATTAAGGGATGCACAGTGATGTTATGATTTGTATACACAGTGCAGAATTATTGAATCAAGTTAACCAACATATCCCACTCCTTAAATATTTATTATTTTTCTTCCTGTCTAATTGCAACTTTGTACCCTTTGCTCAGTATCTCTCCATTGTCTGCCACCCTTCAATGACTGGTAACCACATTCTACCTTGCTTCTGTGAGTTCGTTTGTTTTATTTATTTATTTAATTTAATTTATTTCTTTTGAGACGGAGTCTCGCTTTGTCACCCAGGCTAGAGTGCAGTGGCGCCATCTCGACTCACAGCAACCTCCACCTCCTAGGTTCAAGTGATTCTCCTGCCTCAGCCTCCTGAGTAGCTGGGATTACAGGCATGTGCCACCATGCCTGGCTAATTTTTGTATGTTTAGTAGAGACGGGGTTTCACCATGTTGGCCAGGCTGGTCTCGAACACCTGTCCTCAGGTAATCCACCTGCCTTGGCCTCCCAAAGTGCTGGAACTGCAGGTGTGAGCCACCGCGCTCAGCAGTTCAGTTGTTTTAGATTTCACATAGAAGTAAGATCACACGGCCAGGTGCAGTGGCTCACACCTGTAATCTCAGCAGTTTGGGAGGTCGAAGTGGGAGGATCACTTGAGTCCAGGAGTTTGAGACCAGCCTGGGCAACATGGCGAAACCCCATCTCTACAAAAATACAAAAATTAGCTGGGTGTGGTGGCACTGCCCGTGGTCCCAGCTATTCAGGAGGCTGAGTGGGAGAATCGCTTGAACCCGGGAGGTGGAGGTTGCAGTGAGCCGAGATGGCACCACTGCACTGCAGCCTGGGCGACAGAGTGAGCCTCTGTCTCAAAAAAGAAGAAGTGGGATCATGCGGTATTTGTCTTTCTGAGCCTGGCCTATTTCACTTAGCATGAGGTCCTCCAAGTTCATCGGTGTTGTTGTAAATGACAGAATTTCTTTTTTCAGGCTGATTATTATTACATTGTGTGTATATATGTGTCACATTTCCTTTGTCCATTCATCTGTTGATGGACATGGATTTATTCTGTAATTTGGCAATTGTGAATAGTGCTGCAGTGAACATGGGAGTGCACATGTTTCTTTGACATACTGATTTCAAGTTCTTAGGATATAGATTCACAAGTGGGATTGCTGAATCTGGAATTGATTTCTTTGTGTGGGTGAGGCGGGCATCTGGATAACGTTTTTGTCCACATGGATGCCCAGTTGGTCCAGTGCCATTAATTGAAAAGGTCACCCTCTCCCCCACTGCACTGTGGCGTCACCACTGGCATGGATCCAATGACCTGTGTTGCGTGTGGTTCTGCTTCTGGTTAAGCCAGATGCTTTGCCCTTCCACGAATGTATGCTGCCTTAATTACTATAATTTGTCAAGCATTTTGTGACACAAAATACACAAAGCAATGATGTTTCATGTAAAGGTTTGGTATGTCTTTCCTTTTATGGTTTTTGTTATTTACATTTCATTTTCTATCTTTCTTGCTTTTACATACTTTTTTTTTTTTTTTTTTTTTATGGAGTCTCGCTCTGTCACCCAGGCTGGAGTGCAGTGGCGCAATCTTGGCTCACTGCAAGCTCCGCCACCTGGGTTCACACCGTTCTGTCTCAGCCTACCGAGTAGCTGGGACTACAGGCGCTCACCACCACGCCCGGCTAACTTTTTGTATTTTTAGTAAAGACGGGGTTTCACCGTGTTAGCCAGGATGGTCTCGATCTCCTGACCTCATAATCCGCCCGCCTCAGCCTCCCAAAGTGCTGGGATTACAGGCCTGAGCCACTGAACCCGGGCCCTACTTTTTGTTTTTCAATGCTGTATCCAGTGACCTTGCTAAATTTGCTTATTCTAACAGTTGGCCCCTTGCATCTTGATTTTCTAGGTATATTGTATTGTCTGTGTGTGATGTCAGTGTTTAAATTTCTTCTTTCCTAATTGTTATGCCTTTTGTTTCTTTTTCTTGCCTCATTATACTTGGAATAGAAGTGGTATTAGCAGGCATTTTGGTCTTGTTCCTGAAGGTAACTGTTTTGGTTTACGTTGTGTGGTCCTGTCGCATTTGTTTCATTCTGCAGGTGCTTTTTGGTTCCTTCTTGGGGGATAGTGCCCCAGCAGCAGGGCTCACTACAACCCTGGGACTCCTCAGGGACTCCTGGGTCTGTGAGCCATACTTGGTTGAGCAGGCTGAACACACCAGTATCCTGTCTCACCCTCAAGTCTTCATCTAGGACATCGTTCCTTTTGTCATGGCGGGTGGAGTGAGTTCAGGTGGGAGGACAGGAGGCAGGTGTGGCTGGAGGAAGCCGCCTGAACCTGCCTCCCTGACATTCCACAGGTGAACCCAGACACTGGCTACATCAACTATGACCAGCTGGAGGAGAATGCACGCCTCTTCCACCCGAAGTTGATCATCGCAGGTGATGCGCGGGGTGGAAAGTGACCTTGTTCACCAGTAGCCTGGTGCCTCTTACAGAATGAGGATGGAAAGATGTTCCCACCCTGTTGAGCCCACTGCTAGTTTCTGCCCTGGATAACTGAGTTTCTGGGGTCCACATATATTAGTTTCTTTCAGGATACAGAGGTGTGTTTGCTGCTTTTTGTGCTACGTGGATTAAGATCTGAGACTGTTCTCAGAGAAGCATCTAGAAATGTCAGGCCCTGACTGGGTTGGCAATAGTAGTTGGGAAAATCTCAACCACCAAGACGTTGAAGAGTCAGCCAGAGTGGTTGCCTTTAGCACAGAGGTGCTTTTTGAGGGCATTCTCCATTTTTGCTCTGAGATTTTAGGGGAAGAAATCTCTGGGCTTTCAGATCTGCGTATCTAGAGGCCAGTGTGAAGCCAACTCAGCTGGCCCGTAGACATCTCTGATGCAGCTGTGTCACTCTTCCTGTCTCAGGAACCAGCTGCTACTCCCGAAACCTGGACTATGCCCGGCTGCGGAAGATTGCAGATGAGAACGGGGCGTATCTCATGGCGGACATGGCACACATCAGCGGGCTGGTGGTGGCTGGCGTGGTGCCCTCCCCATTTGAACACTGCCACGTGGTGACCACCACCACTCACAAGACCCTGCGAGGCTGCCGAGCTGGCATGATCTTCTACAGGAAAGGTGTGCTCCCGAATGTTGGGTACAGACGGGTACCGTGGTTTACATTTCTCCTGTGGGGGTTCAGATTCAGTTGAGGGAGCTGGGAAAAACTCTGACCTGGGATCCCTGGAAAATCTTAAGATCCCAGTCCCTTAAAGAGCTGCTTAGGAAGGAGCAGTGACAGGCTTTACAGAAAGGATTCCCGGCGGGGCGTGAGGGCTCACACCTGTAATCCCAGCAGTTTGGGAGGCCGAGGCGGGCGGATCACAAGGTCAGATCGAGACCATCCTGGCTGACACGGTGAAACCCCGTCTCTACTAAAAACACAAAACATTAGCCGGGTGTGGTGGTGGATGCCTGTGGTCCCAGCTACTTTGGAGGCTGAGGCAGGAGAATGGCGTGAACCCAGGAGGCGGAGCTTGCAGTGAGCCGAGATCGTGCCACTGCACTCCGGCCTGGGCGACAGAGCGAGACTCTGTCTCAAAAAGAAAAAGAAAAAAAAGAAAGGATTCCCCAGAAGGAGGCCGTCAGCCACAGCCCCTGCTTCACTTTTGTGCGTCCAGGTCCTAGGAACACAGGAGGGGGATCAGCAACCACTACGTGTTAGGATGGTGCCGGTCGCTGAACTAATCCTTCCCTCGAGAGGCAGGTGTTTGAATGAAAGGAGGGTACATGGCTGGCTGGGGGCTACTGGGAGGCCTCACAAGGCTGCATTATTCTGGTAAACTTACAGTGGTCCATCATGTTTCTCAAAGACAAAGACTCACAGTAGTCAAACTAGAAGACATGGATGTATAAACATTAATATCATTTTAGTGAAGGTTTTTCTTTCCGTTACCTTATAACCTACCCCTAGGCACTCCCTTTATTTTCGAATTCCCTTACCTGGAAAGCCTGTTAGTGGTCAGGTCATCATTTAGCCTGTGGTGAGACTTGATGCGCCAACTTTGCATCGGCAGAGACACCAGCCCACTGGTGACTATATTACTCTTACCTGATGCAGGGTCTTCTTGCCCAGCCCCTGGCTGGGACTAGACACAGCCACATGCCCCCTCAGCTTCTCAACACCCTATTGCCTCTCTGCTCCTCTGAGCACCATCTTTAGCTGTGCTGATGTTTCTGAGGCAGGTAGCCATTCCCACCTGCCCGGGAGTCATTTGTTTTTTTCCCCCACTGTGTGTTGATGTGATTCATTTCACCCAGTGCTGAGGGATTCTGGAGCCAGCCTGTCAGAGCAAATACTTGCTCCGCTGCACACCCGCTGTATGACTTTGGGCTGGTTGTGCAGCCTCTCTGTGCCTCATTTCTTCACCTCTAGAGTGGGGACTATAATAATAGTACCTGTCCCTTTGGACTGTTCTTTTGAGGATTAAATGAATTTATGTAAAGTGATTAGAGCAGTTCTTGGCTCACTAGAAGCTCTAGATAGATGTTAATTGTTACAGATTATGCCTGAATAGTAGCTATTATTGATGGTTAACTTTTTCTCAGAAAGGAACCTTGTTCTCCATCTTCAGCCACATGAGCTTTGTCTTCAGCACATCTTGGAGACTCTTTACATTTTATTTTTGGGGACAGGGTCTCAGTCTGTCACTCAGGCTGCAGTGCAGTGGTACAATCGAAGCTCACTGCAACTTCAACTCCCTGGGCCCAAGCAATCCTCCCACCTCACCCTCCCATGTAGCTGGGACCACAGGTGTGTGCCACCATGTCTGGCTAATTTTTAAATTTTTCTGTGGACATGGGTTCTCTCTTTGTTTCTCAGGCTGGTCTTGAACTCCTGGGTTCAAGTGATCCTCTCATCTCTGCCTCCCAAAGTGCTGGGATTACATGGACTTTTTTTTTTTTTTTTTACCCCGGAGACATAGTTTTGCTCTTGTCGCCCAGGGTGGAGTGCAGTGGCGCAATCTCGGCTCACTGCAACCTCCGCCTCCTGGGTTCAACCTGTTCTCCTGCCTCAGCCTTCCAAGTAGCTGGAATTACAGGTGTCTGCCACCACACCCAGCTGATTTTTGTATTATTAATAGAGACAGGGTTTCACTATGTTGACCAGGCTGGTCTTGAACTCCTGACAGTTGATCCATCTGCCTCAGCCTCCCAAAGTGCTGGGATTACAGGTGTGAGCCACCGCGCCCGGCCACGTGGACATTTCTTTCAGGAAAGATGTCCAGGGCAAATTCTTGAATTCTTGGTTACAATGTTAGTGGAGGGAAATTTCTGTCCTTTCTTTTTTCTTTTTTTTTTTTTTTTTGAGACAGAGTGTCACTGTGTCACCCAGGCTGGAGTGCAGTGGTGTGCTCTCAGCTCACTGCAACCTTTGCCTCCCGGGTTCAAGCAATTCTGCCTCAGCCTCCTGAGTAGCTGGGACTACAGGTGCACACCACCACGCCCGACTAATTTTTGTGTTTTTAGGAGAGATGGGGTTTCGCCATGTTGGCCAGGCTGGTCTCAAACTCCTGACCTTGTGATCCACCCCCGCCTTGGCCTCCCAAAGTGCGGGGATTACAGGTGTGAGTCACCGCGTCTAGCCTGTCCTTTCATTTTTAAGGCCTTGTTATAGTCGTGTTAAAAAGAGATGCCATCAGAGGAGGCAAGTGGACAGCTGAGGTGCTGAAACCAGCATTCTAGCCAGAGTCATCCATGATGTCCTCGTTTCCAAAGAATAAGGATACTGGTCTGCCCTCAGGAGGCAAGGGCCCCCGTCTGCTCCGCTGTGTTACAAACCAGTTCTCCATGCCAGGATAAAGGCCAGGCTTGTGCTTGATACTTCCCTGGCCAGTCTGGGTTTGAGCCTAAAACGAAAAAGAGGGGACACCCCATATGATCCCATTGTGATGTTTTTCTTCCTCTAGGAGTGAAAAGTGTGGATCCCAAGACTGGCAAAGAGATTCTGTACAACCTGGAGTCTCTTATCAATTCTGCTGTGTTCCCTGGCCTGCAGGGAGGTCCCCACAACCACGCCATTGCTGGTAAAACATCATCTGCTTCTGCTCATCCTGTGGCCCCTAATTCCCATCTCACCTGTCCTCCAAAATCGTGTGCCAGGACTTCCACGCTGGGGAAAAAGCTGGAGGGCTGTCTCTGTCCGGGAGATGCTAACACAGAGTAGAGCATGGTTGAGACTGGCCTAAGGTAGGGACAGTAGGGAATGGCGTCCACTCCATGTATACGGCCACCCAGAGGCAAACTTGTGGGTCAGGCTGGGTTTTGTAAAGTACATAGAGCCCTCTTAGGGAAGGAATCTGACAGTTAGGAGAGGGCAAAGCACAGGTGAGAGAGATTGGGGTCCAAACCCTGCAGGATGAGCCCCCTTGCCCTTGATGGACCTGGCCTGTGGTGGTGGAGGCCCCTGTGTCAGAGCCTCCCACCCTGCACCAGTGCCATATCAGTGACTCCTGAGTCAGATTCCATGACTGCCCAGCAGGTTCTCATTGACTTGTTCTTTTTCTCTTTGTACAAGTAGCTTAGGACATTTGTGATGACTCAAGAGTCATCCCACTGCCTTCGTGGGACAAGGACATTGGTAGAACTCATTCCCGCTAAGGGGCTCAGGATGAAGGTGTAGCTTCTCGGTCAGGAGACGCACGAGCACTTCTAGAGAGGAACCTGGGGACAGCAGCGATCGGGAGATATTGGGCATAAGGGGTGGAAGGAGCTGGGGTCCCAGGCGTGTTCTCATGTTCTCCCATCACACCTACACACTTGGCACCCACGGCTGCTTCAACTCTGGGATGCAGGGATCACCCCATCCCCAGCTGCTCTGGACGCCCTTTGCAGTTGTTTTCACAAGTATCGATAGGCGGCTGTGTGCGGGACACAGGCCTGTGGCTTCTCCTTACCCTCCATTCTCTGTGTCCCTTGAAGCAGCCCTCAGGACTGAATGCAAGGTACCAGATGAGTCTGAACGGTGGTGCAGGGTAGGACGAAGGCTGCACCTCCTACCTGCGCTCTGACCTGAGAGAGCTGCATCATCTGGCGTCAGAGCATCAGCTCTTAGGGCTGCTAAGTAATCGTTTTCACACATCAAGATTAAAAAGGATGTAAAATCCATCTTGCTTAACAGCTTTGGTATGGTAATGTTAGCACAGAACTTCCACGCTTAGGGAAACTTCCACGCTTACCTCAACAGCAGTTCCTCAGAGAAGCATATCAACTGGGCGCAGTGGCTCACGCCTATAATCCCAGCACTTTGAGAGGCTGAGGCGGGCAGGTCACTTGAGCCCAGGAGTTTGAGACCAGCCTGGCCAACATGGAGAAACCGCGTCTCTACTAAAAATATAAAAAATTAGCCAGGCATGGCCCGGCGCAGTGGCTCACGCCTATAGTCCCAGCACTTTGGGAGGCCGAAGTGGGTGGATCACTTGAGGTCAAGAGTTCCAGACCAGGCCGGGCGCAGTGGCTCATGCCTGTAATCCCAGCACTTTGGGAGGCCGAGGCCGGCAGATCACGAGGTCAGGAGATCGAGACCACGGTGAAACCCTATCTCTTCTAAAAATACAAAAAATTAGCCGGGCACGGTGGCGGGTGCCTGTAGTCCCAGCTACTCGGGAGGCTGAGGCAGGAGAATGGCGTGAACCTGGGAGGCGGAGCTTGCAGTGAGCTGAGATTGTACCACTGCACTCCAGCCTGGGCGATGGAGCGACACTCTGCCTCAAAAAAAAAAAAAAAAAAGTTCCAGACCAGCCTGGCCAACATATAGTGAAACCCTGTCTCTACTGAAAAATACAAAACTTAGCTGAACATGGTGGCACATGCCTGTAGTCCCAGCTACTTAGGAAGCTGAGGCAGGAGAATCGCTTGAACCTGGGAGGCGGAGGTTGCAGTGAACCGAGATCGCGCCACTGCACTCCAGCCTGGGTGACAGAGTGAGACTCCCATCTCTCAAAAAAAAAAAAAAAAAAATTAGCCAGGTGTGGTAGGCTGTACCTGTAGTCTCACCTACTCAGGAGACTGAGATGGGAGGATCATCTGAGCCCAGGAAGCCAAGGCTGCAGTGAACTGTGATCGTGCCACTGCACTCCAGCCTATGCAATGGGAGTGAGACCCTGTTCAAAAAATACAAAAATAAAAAATTTTTTTGGCTGGGCATGGTGTTCATGCCTGTAGTCCCAGCACTCGGGGAGGCCAAGGCAGGTGGATCACTTGAGGTCAGGAGTTCAAGACCAGCCTGGCCAATATAGTGAAACCCTATCTCTACTAAAAATACCAACAAAAATTAGCTGGGCGTGGTGGCGTGTGCTTATAGTCCCAGCTATTAGGGAGGCTGAGGCAGAAGAATCACTTGAACCTGGGAGGCCGAGGTTGCAGTGAGCCAAGATCATGCCACTGCACTCCAGCCTGGGCGACAGGAGTGAAATTCCATCTCAAAAAATAAATAAATAATAATAATAAATTTTTAAATATATCATTTTGGAGGAAAATGTAATCCAACCCAAAAGCAAGGGGTGACATTGAAAAGCAAGGAAGCTTGAGTAAAAACAGGAATGTTGTTTGACTCATCATCTGTGTATGATTTTATCCTAGTCTCCTGACCTATTGTCTCTTCCTGTCCAGGGGTTGCTGTGGCCCTGAAGCAAGCTATGACTCTGGAATTTAAAGTTTATCAGCACCAGGTGGTGGCCAACTGCAGGGCTCTGTCTGAGGCACTGATGGAGCTGGGCTACAAAATAGTCACAGGTACAGACACAGATGGTGTTCAGCAGGCCTGTTCTTGTGGTTGCATTAGGGCTTGCTCCTCAGTTTGTGCAACCGGGATGTGGTCCAGGCTCTGCTGCTGCATCTGCAATGACTGGGGCCCACCTTGGGAGGAGGTCAGCCTCACCTCCAGCTGGAAAGCCTCCCCCTGCCTCAGACCAGCCAGCTGCCCCCTTGGGTGAGCCCCAGATGTTGGGAATAGTGGCTGTCATTGGTCACCAGCATAAGGACTGCATGTCCTCAGAACAGCTTTGCAGGAGGATGACCTGAGGCTCACGAGAGGTTGGACTGTAGTGGTCACACACCCGGTAGGTGGCAGAGCCAGGACTCTGTGGTGATGCCTGGCACTGTGCCACGGGAGTGTCTTCTCTCACCCCGCTGAGCTGGGGGTGCACGGGCTGTCCCCTCCCAGTTTGCTGCATGTTCCTGGGGAGTTGGCTTGCTATAGCCATGTTTGGATCTGTACATTCTGGAGCTGTGGGCTGTGAATGAGATGGACTTCCCAGGTCAGGGCCCCACTGTGGGGTGCCATCCACCTCACAGCCACTGCAGGTTTCCACGGGGAGAGCGCATTCTTTTTGGCAGGCAGCATACTCGATCCTCCTGAGGAAGGGCGACTTGATACCGAGTCCCACGAGACTGCCGGTTGTGCTAGCAGTGGTGTGGTCCAGGAATGTGGGTCCTGCTGTGTATAGACCTGAGTGCCCACTCTCTGCACCATGCCCTTTGCCCTTTACAGGGATCACAGGACCCCTGGTCTAAGGAGTGGGGCTCCCACCCAATCCTGCATGTGTGGCGCCTGGAAAGGCCGGGCCAGTGGTGTCTCCTCAGCAGTACCAGCCACACCCTCTTTTATGTTCTACTTCACTTACTTTCTGTTCTCCCTTCATCCTCCATGTCTTCAAATAACAAAGCCCAAGAAGTCCTCATGTGGACTGTGACCTTCAGGGTGCTTTAGCTCAGGAGTCCGCAACCTCCAGGCCACGGACTAGTACTAGTTTGTGGCCTGTTAGGAACCTGGCTGCATAGTAGGAAGTGAGCGGGGCCGAGAGCATTGCCACCTGAGCTCTGCCTCCTGTCAGATCAATGGCAGCATTATATTCTCACAGGAGCTGAACCCTGTTGTGAACTGCACATGTGAGGGATCTAGGTTGGGCCTCTTTAGAGAAACTATCTTTTTTTTCCTTCTGATTATACCTGCATCCTTCTGAGAATCTCATGCCCGATGATCTGAGGCAGAAGTTTCATCCCAAAACCATCCCCCGATGGCATCCATGGAAAAACTGTCTTCCACAGTTCCTGGTGCCAAAAAGGTTGGGGACCACTGCTTTAGGTCCCTGTTTCTCAAACTTGGATGTGCACACCACCCCTGGGGCTGCTGGTACGATGCAGATTCTGACCCGGTCTTGGGTGATGCTGGTCTGGGAGCCACCCTTGGAGTTGTGAGGGTTTAGGCCATAGTCCCTGTCACCAGGGGCATCTCATGGCATGGGCCTGCCCTCTCCCTGGTGACTTTGTCATTGTCACTCTACCCTCTGAGGGCCCGATGCACACGGCTGAAATAGATAATGCTTGTGAATGCCCGCTTTGGTGCCTGGCACTGAGAAGCACTGTGTCCGGTATCTTCCTTAAACCTCGTGACAGCCCTGTGAATTATTGGTGTTTTTGTTACAAATGGGCATCTGAGGTTTCACCATGTTGAGCTGCCTGCCTAAAGCCACACAGCAAGTGGGTGGGCACAGCTGGGGGGCTGCAAAGCCAAGCTGGAGCCCTAGCTCGCCCGCATCTTCAAAGGGATCCCTGCAACACAGCCCAGAAGCAGAGGCCCTAGTGCCGTCAGCACCCAAGGCAGTACCCCGGCTTAATGAAGGTTCAGAGTGGAAGGATCCTCCTGTGTGACCTCGGACCAGGTGCAGAAAACTCTGTTAGCCTTGCTGTTGTCACCTGACACTTTGATAATACCATCAGCCTCACGGGATCCGGGAAAAACCTACCACAGGCTACAGTGTCTGGCACCTAATGTGCTCCGTGAGCATGCCCCTTACCCCCCAGACAAAGTAAATTGAACCACTGCCCAATACTCATGCTGCCTTCGGGGGAGCCTTTACCATCAATGTTAGAGAAATGCCCAAGCAACGTGTCAGAGAAACGAGACAGGAGCAGCCTGAGGAAGCTGTCCCTTCCCAATGGGAATGTCAGGCCCTCTGCTATATGATCAGTTACCCCTTTCAAAAGTGCTCTATCCTTCCTTTCACGTTCTTAGGCACGCACATCTCTCGTGGGCATTAGAGTCCCAGGCCATGTGGTGGGGGTGCTCACCTTCCTGACCTCATCTGCTTTGGCCGCCTTCACCCTTGCCTTCATGTCACAGATTCCTTCACGGCATAGAATTAGCCTGCATTTCTATGTGTCCAATTTTGTTTCCAGGTGGTTCTGATAACCATTTGATCCTCGTGGATCTCCGTTCCAAAGGCACAGACGGTGGAAGGGCTGAGAAGGTGCTAGAAGCCTGTTCTATTGCCTGCAACAAGAACACCTGCCCAGGTAAGAATCATCCTTGGCCTTCTCCTTCACTCCTCTCCCATCTGCATTTCTTCTGGCCAAAGTTGTAGCTGATGAAGATACTGGCTCTGGAGACAGACCTCAGATAAAAACTGGAGTGGGGATGGGGCACGGTGGCTCACGCCTGTAATCCCAGCACTTTGGGAGGCCGAGACAGGCGGATCACTTGAGGTCAGGAATTTAAGACCAGCCTGGCCAAAATGGTGAAACCCTGTCGCTACTAAAAATAGAACAATTAGCTGGGCATGGTGGTGCATACCTCTAATCCCAGCTACTCGGGAGGCTGAGGCAGGAGAGACACTTGAACCTGGGAAGCAGAGGTTGCAGTGAATGGAGATTGTACCACTGCACTCCAGCCTGGGCAACAGAATGAGACTCTGTCTAACAAACAAACAAACAAAAAACTGGGCTGGGCACGGTGGTTCACGCCTGTAATTCCAGCACTTTGGGAGGCCAGGGTGGGTGAATCACGAGGTCAGGAGATTGAGACGGCTAATGGTAAAACCCCGTCCCTACTAAAAATGCAAAAAATTAGCCGGGCGTGGTAGCACACGCCTGTAGTCCTAGCTACTCGGGAGGCTGAGGCAGAAGAATCGCTTGAACCTGGGAGGCAGAGGCTGCAGTGAGCTGAGATCACACCATTGCACTCCACCTTGGGCGACAGAGTGAGACTGTCTCAGGAAAAAAAAAAAACTGGAGCAGGGGCGGGGACCATACCTTGGCTGTCTCTCGGCTGCGCCTTTGTACTTGGCCCTGACCCTGCCAGGGATCAAAAAGACTGATGTGGAGCCGCTGGAGGTGGTACATTCATTAGATGAGGGAGGTCAGGGCCTCTGGAATCCAGAGGCTGCATTTTTCTCTGGGTTGTTAACAAGATATTGATGACGCATCTCAGACCCAGACAGATGTTAACCTCATTTTTAGGAGCAAGGGGCACATCAGACCACTTTGTGTACTAGTAATTAAGTAAGAACGGCCAAAACGTGGTTGTGCCTCCTTGTGCCTTGTGTTCTATTTTAGTTTCTGAATCAGTTGTACTCTCCTTGCTGCAGACAGCCGGTATCCTCAGTCCAGTTCTCTTTTGCCCACATGTCCCTTTTTAAATGCACCATTGTCACAGTGGTGACAATGTGGCTTAGGGACAGAGCCCCATTTATCTTGTAGGTGACAGAAGTGCTCTGCGGCCCAGTGGACTGCGGCTGGGGACCCCAGCACTGACGTCTCGCGGACTTTTGGAAAAAGACTTCCAAAAAGTAGCCCAGTTTATTCACAGAGGTAAGGATAAGCTTTTGGAAGTTGCCACATCTTATCGTGTGTATTTAGTTTCTGATTGTGATGAGTAGCTGAGATCCTGCCACTGAAAGACAATTCTGCACCAAGGCTGAGTGTTGGGGTGGGAGACAGCAAAAAACACTTACGTAAATCACCTTGTCTGAGAGGTTTATAAATTTGGGCTACCCAGGACATCTAAGGGTGGGTGCATCCGAGAGTAACTGAGGTAAGCATGGAGACCTTGTGCCCTGCTGTACTCCCCAGCTGGGGGACATTCTGGCAGTTGTGCCTCGGCCCCCAGCCATTGCGCCTCACTTGGTGTGTAGTGTGGGGTGACTCACTTGTGTGTTGTCGCACAGGGATAGAGCTGACCCTGCAGATCCAGAGCGACGTTGGTGTCAGAGCCACCCTGAAGGAGTTCAAGGAGAGACTGGCAGGGGATAAGTACCAGGGGGCCGTGCAGGCTCTCCGGGAGGAGGTTGAGAGCTTCGCCTCTCTCTTCCCTCTGCCTGGCCTGCCCGACTTCTAAAGCAGCCGGTCCGCTCTGGACCCGCCTGGCGCCACAGAGGAAGCCGCCTGCCGGAGGACCCCCACTTGAGAAATGGATGAGCTGCTCCACAGGGGAACCATTGACACTTGGGCCCTCTGAGGGGGTTTCTTTTGGACTTTTTTCATGTTTTCTTCACAAATCAAAATTTGTTTAAGTCTCACTGTTAGTAATTCTGGGACAGGTTATTAATTAAAGGATTTAAATTTGAACCTGGCTTTCTCACAGCTGGATGTAATTCTAGAAAAATAAAATACTATGTAGCCACTTGGCCATAATCATTTAGACCATGGTGTAGGGCAAAGCTATTAGGAAGATTCTAGCGTTTTACTCTCCCTGGCTTTCCTCCACCTTGCTGCAACAGAGAGGAAATGCCCATGTCCACAGCTTGTACACACTGCCCCTCTCACTATCTTGTTATCCAGTGGCATGCCAAAGGAGAACTGAATTCGCCTCTGAACCTTCTGCTGTAAATCAGAAGTGTATGTTAGCCAAGTGCACACAAGATGCACCCAGTATGGTGGGAGGGTTTTGCTTTCAGTAACTCAAAGTGTGGTGTAGCAATGGTCTCCTCCCTCCATCCTGGGAAGTCGCAGTCCCATCCTGGTGTGAGAATCAACCAGGCTTTCCTGCTCCACCTGAGATAACCAACTCCTTCCCGTAATCAGGAAGCCAAATGTCACCTTCCCAAAGAAACTTTATTATTTTCAATGCAGCTGAAGTGCAAAACATAGATGACCATTTTTAATTAAGCAATAATCAAATTTTAACCAGAATGTCTACAAGAATTATAGCTTTAAAAAATACAACCAATTTTCATATTTCAAAAATATTTGAACTCAAATAAATTAATTTCTTAAAAAGTACACTTCTCATACTATGTGTTTGGCATTGACTCTGGTTAACTCTTGTGCAGCAACACCTACGAGATGCTATCACACACGCGCCAGCCGCACTCCTGCACCAGCCGCTGCAACAACTGCAGCTCACGTGGTGGCGGGGACTCACATTCACAAGACGGGACGGGAACATGCAGTAATAAAATAGCTTTTTAAAAAATAACACATATGAATTCATCACATAGGACTATGCTTTTCACTGCAACCTTGAAGGTGGCATTTATCTCAATCTGTGACTCCAGCTATTTAGTGGCAGACAATCCCGGTGAGGCAGCCTGCGGTCCCACCTTGTAGGTGGCAGTCCCTGCAATCTGGGGTCTAGCCTGTTGGCGTTTGCTTTATTGTGGGTGGAGCAGCTGCTACAGAATCCGTGAGTTGTGGGTGACTCAACTTATTTCTGCTACCAAAAGAAATGAGTGACCAGTCCCTACATTTCTGCTACCAAAGTGGTCTTCAATTCAGGGACCTGAACCCTCCCCAGCTGGAGACAAGCTGCCATCTCCAGGGCTCGCTGTGTACAGCCTCCACTCTTGAGCTGAATAAGCACTCAAGAAGCTGGGCCCCTACCAACAGATTAATTGGCTGCAGAGTGTTCATCCCCTCCCCACACCCCCATCCACTCTTGCCGCCTCCTTGCCACTGCTTTAACCAAACCTTAATGAGGTAAGGCCAGGTTAGGTCAGGGCTCGAAGGAGAATGGACTCAGGAAAACTTAGTTTGCCCAGTCTTGTCAGCTGAGATTGGTTTTGCTTTCCAGCCAGAAGTAGAAACTTGATGCTTTTTCCTTTTTGCAGTGTTAAAACCGTATCTCCAGTTTTATTATGTTCCATCACAGCATTGGGGCAAAGCCAGAAAGCTAGCTGGTTTACTTCAAAGCACAAACCAAGGCACTGTCTTCTGTGCTTTTCGGGGAGGTGGGAACGTAAAGGAGACTGCCCACTATAGGGGCTCAGTTCCCCCAAAGGCCTTGCACACCTTCTGATAAACCCCCTGGCTGAGACAATGCTACTGGCTGTGCAGACAAAGACGTGACAGCAGCACTAGACGCTGACCCAACATGCAGTGCTGGGCCTGGGCGGCAGGGCATGTTCAGCACGTGGGCAGCAGTCAGCGCATGCAAGACATTCAGTGAGCAGAGGGCTGCCCTCGGCCTCCAACTGCAGCCGCCCTGGTGCGTGAAATGAAATTGGTGGGCCTTCCTAGGATTGTGAAATGGGACTTGTCGTTTGTGTGAGGTTGAAATCTACTATACTTTGAATATGGCAACTGTTTTCCACCACCGAAGCAAAGAAGGTAAAGGCCAGATGGGGAATGAAAGGTAAAGTACTGCGGTCTATTTCCAAATTCAGAAGCAATGTGTGTAACTTCAACTGTTGGAGTAAATGAGGTATGGAAAAGCCACAATTTCTAAAATCCCAAGGTTCCACCAAAGGAGTGAGGTTCCTGGGGAAACAGGCGTGAGGCAGCAGCTCAGGCTGATGTGTCCTGTGCGATATAAAAAGCTGTGGCCTGATCTCTAAAGTGGGGCTTTTGAAAATGACCAGTCCACAACTACCTGCGTAGCTAGTTTAACTAGACTGCTTCAGAAACGAGGGAGGGGGATAATGGACTGGAGGAAAAGCTTGACACAAAACTCAAGACAACCAGTTTCAGTACCTGGGCCCTCAAAGCAACAGTGAGGACTGAGGAAGTAGCAAGGGGCACTGATGTCATCTATTTTCTGGGAAGTGTTATTTTTAATGGTTTCATTAAAAACTGATTGACCTTCTACTGGAAGAATACCTCAAATGAAAATTCTTTTTTTTTTTTTTGAGACGGAGTTTTCGCTCTTGTTGCCCAGGCTGGAGTACAGTGGCGCAGCCTCGGCTCACTGCAACCTCTGCCTCCCAGGTTCAAGTGATTCTCCTGCCTCAGCCTCCCAAGTAACTGGGATTACAGGCACTCACTACCAGACCTGGCTAACTTTTTTTGTATTTTTAGTAGAGACAGGGTTTCACCATGTTAGCCAGGCTGGTCTCGAACTCCTAACCTCAGGTGATCCGCCCGCCTCGGCCTCCCAAAAGTATTGGGATTACAGGCATGAGCCACCACGCCAGGCCTCAACTGAAAATTCTTGATGAGATTAGTCCCACTGCATAGTAGGTTTCAGTCCCCCAGAGTGAAGGGGGCATAGGGAGGGGCAGGGCTTCCCAGTGTTAACTGCCTCTGCCCAAGTTATGACTCAGTCCTGGTACCACTTCAAGATCCCTTTGAAAGGAAACATACTTTGCATCAAGTAATCCTTTGAAACTGCCACATTGAAAAGTTAGTTTCTAACCCAAATATAAATCTGGGAGCTCAAACACTAGTCACGAAGCCATCTTTACTTAATGAAGAACAACCTTGAGGGAGACTGGCCCTGCTTGCCACTTCTATGGCTGCCCCTGAGACAGTCTGTTCTGTTCATGCCCCAGCAGCCTTTTGCCTTAGGTCTCAGGACCTTCCGAACCACCCTTGAGAGTGTGTGCCAGCAAATACCCCAAGTGGACTTCTACTTAGGACCACTTGAGTGCACAGCTTCAGCTTCTAGAAGGCCAAGTGTGGCTGCAATTCAGGATCTGCCCCAAACTCATGAGCCTTTCCCAAGTTTCCCAGGCAAGAGTATGAGCTGTGAATTTCTGTGTTAGGGACAGGAATGCCACAGTGGTGGGGCCAATGATCACTTTCTGACCTTCCTGCCTTCTCAGATAAAATGTTGCACAGTTATGGCCGTGGAGGTGTAAGTAGACAGCAATTAGCCAGCCAGTGAGAAAACAAATCAGCATCTAGAACAGGAGGAGAGGGAGCCGTACAGATAAGGGAGCCCATGATGAGAGGCAGGCTCCCTGCACAGCCTCTGCCTCCGGCGTAAGTAACAGACGTTTCACATTTAAAGGCTGCCAAGGTATTGCTGGCGACTCTCCTGTCTGTGAACATGTGCAACGGGCACAGGTACAGAGAACCAATGAGATGTAGGCAGCGCCATCTGCCACAAAAGGTTCTCCATCACAGCCCCAGGAGCAAAATCCAACACCTCTGATGGGAGCAAGGACCCTGAACAGAAGCCAACGGCTGGAGCCAACGGGCCATGCCCTTACAATGAGGACTTGGACAAGGAGGGAACCACTGGAGTGATGTGATGCAAGCCCTCTTTGGTCACTCTCGGCTTCCACCAGAGGGAACCACTGGAGTGATGTGATGCAAGCCCTCTTTGGTCACTCTCGGCTTCCACCGGGGTCTCTGCCTCCTTGATGAGAAGAGAAGCTGGCTGGCTCCGTGATGACCTCGAGTGCGTACTACAGGCCGATGGGCAGGCCGGGCCTCAGCAGTAGGTGCCAACAGATGCACACCCAGGGCTGATTCAGGTCCATTTCAGCACAATTTTTGTGGAACAAATCAAAGAAGCAGTAATACCCAGAGCTGTCCCCACTTAGGGAATAAAATTTTCAAGGCTGCAAGAAACCTCTGTCTACAAACCAGTGGCCATTGCCTAAGGAGGCTCGGGGAGGCCAGGGGATCACTGTCAGTGGGACAGGTGCTGAACCAGGGGTGTCTCCTTCCCAGTCTCAAACTTGTCCTCAGAAGGGAGACTCAACTGGGGATGGCCACGAGCTGTGGTGACTGAGGTGCACACAGCCTCCCAAAGGCAGAACCTGAAGAGCGTCACGTGGCGGCTCATCCAGGAAATCCATGCCATTTGAGTTCTCATCGGCTGGGCTGACCACCTGCACCAGCTGACTCAACAGAACCGTGCTGTCCAGTGCCCACGAGACCCAGTGAGAGGTAGTGAAGTGGTTGCAAAGGTTTGTGTGGGTGGGAGCTGCAGTGTGGCCTCTGCCATGTTCACCCGGGTCTGCAGACCTTCCCCACGAGGACAGTCAGTGCTCATGCACTCTGGCCAGCAGGAGCCAGTGGGCCACCCAGGAGGGCTGCTGACTGCTCCTCCCTTGCGTGGCGGGGATGGCCTCATGGCACCTCAGCCCTGCTCTGCCTGCTGTGCTCTCCAGCCCCCAGGTGGTCCTCACCATTGGCTTTGGTCACTTGTGCCCGCTTCACACGGGGACTAGGGAACACTCTGCTCGTTCCTGGCGAAAGAGCGTAGCGGGTGAGTCCCAAGGCCCGCTCACAGGCATTTCTCTCCCAGGTAAAGGTGGTGAGGACAGGGGACAGGGTGCTGCTCACGCTCTGTGGCCCTGAGGCCAAGGCTGCATGTTTCCCACAACCCAAAGGGTGGCAGCCTTTCTCCCTCCCACTGGCTGGTCCAGGGCCTCCCCTGGGACAGCAGGCTCCAGGAGGCAAATAAAGGTCTGCATCTGGGTCTGAAGGAGGTGATGGGTGTTCTGCCCTCCTGTTTTCCATCAAACCACAACAGTTACCGAGCTGCCGCCCTCGCTCATTTTGCCACTCAAGTGTCCGGCAATGCTGAATATGGTCAGTGTGCTCCTCCCATCAGGTTTTGGCCTTCCTGCCCTCACCCTACCCCACCAAGGGACTGGTGGCTTCCCTTCTGCCCTGGCTGCCAGTCCTCAGAAAACCAAGGCCCCCTCTACATCCAGGGGCCTCTCTTCACCAGGGAGCCGAATGTAGCTGTCACCATCCCTCCAGACGCCTTTAGAGGGACCCAGGCTCCACTTCTGCCCACATCCAACTTGAAAACTACCAGGAGCCACGTGGGAACCATGCTGCCAGACACCAGAAACCTAAACAGTCCAGTTCAGGCAACTGTTTGGTCATGCCAACCCCTCCCCTCCCCATACCCTGAGTCACAGGTCTTGGTCACAGTGGCTGGGACCGACCTCAGATTTTATACAAAAAGCTGGGGACATAGTCAAACCTGAGCATGGGGTGGCTGGTCCCTGGAGATTCCTGCATGTAGTGCAGCTTCAGCAGCTCAGCCAGGTACTGGACCACCCTGACATCCTCATTCACCAGACCCAGGGTCAGCTTCAGGAAGCTCGCCTGGCGGCTGGCTAGCAGCTCCTCTGTCTCCTTGTCGTGCGTAGGCAGGTGCAGGTGGTGGCAGAAGGTGTAGAGGAAGGCCTTGGAGCAGAGCTGAGTGAGCATGCTCTGGACATGCAGGTAGTAGGTGCTGCCCCGCTTGATCTGTGTGCGGTGGTCTGCCAGGCGGGGCACTAGGGTGCCTCTGTAAAGGGGGCAGCGCAGGGTTTTGTTGTCAAGGTCCAGGATGCTCATGTAGCGGCTGTAGCGACTCAGGGCATGAAGGGTACCGGCACCGGCAGGGGAGGCCACTCTGAAACAGACAGGCCAAGGTCAGGAGGAAGGGCAAGGGCCGGGAGAGTGGAGGCAGAAGCTTGGGAGGTGAGGCCTCCTGTCCCCAGGCCAGCATCCACCTAGCCAGCATGCACTGGCTCTTCCTGGAAGACAAATCTGATCATCGTGATCTTCAAAGGGCTCCTCACCACTCTTATGGTCAAGGTCAAACGCAGTGGGTGGCCCACAAAGCCCTTTCTGGTCTAATTCCTGCTGAATGCACTCTTTTTTGGAGCCCTGGCAAGCTTTCAGTGGGGCCTCAAAATTAGAAACCTCTTTGTTCAGGCCGGGTGGCTCACGCCTGTAATCCCAGCACTTTGGGAGGCCGAGGCGGGTAGATCATGAGGTCAGGAGATCGAGACCATCCTGGCTCACGTGGTGAAACCCTGTCTCTACTAAAAATACAAAAAATTAGCCGGGCGTGGTGGCGGGCGCCTGCAATCCCAGCTACTTGGGAGGCTGAGGCTGGAGAATGGCGTAAACCTGGAAGGTGGAGCTTGCACTGAGCTGAGATCACGCCACTGCACTCCAGTCTGGGCGACAGAGTGAGACTCTGTCTCAAAAACAAAACAAAACAAACAAACAAACGAACAAACAAAACCTCTTTGTTCTGCCTGAAATAACCTCTCTTCCTCTTGTACTTAATTCAAGTTAAACCATATTCAGCCTTCCCCAAGCCTCTCCTGCTTTCTTGCTGTGACCTTGGCCAAATTCATTAACCTCTCGGAGCCTCATCTATAAGATGGAGATAACAGTTCCTACTGTCTTTATTTAGAGACAGGGTCTTGCTCTGTTGCCCAGGCTGGCGTGCAGTGGCACAATCGTGACTCACTGCAGCCTTCACCTCCTGGGCTCAAGCAATCCTCCCACCTTGGCCTCCCAAGTAGTTGGTACTACAGGCGTATGCCACCACACCCAGGTAATTTTTTGCAGAGAAGAAAGCTTGCTATGTTTCCCAGGCTGGTATTGAACTGCTGGGCTCAAGTGATCCTTCTGCCTTAGCCTCCCGAAGATTTAGGATTATAGGCATGAGCCACTGTACGGGCCAGTTACTACTATTACATCCCTCATGGGGTCGCTGTGGAGACAAAATGAGTGATGTTTAGGACAATGCTGTCCTCAGTAGGCGCTGTCATCACCATCACTACTTTTAGCCTAGCACTGACCAGTGGGGTGACTGCTGTTTGTTCACTGGCTTCTCCCCACTGGACAAGGAGCTCCAAGATTCTAGAGTCCCAGAACTGCATCTGATCTGGTCTCATGCCCCAATGCCTGGCACATCAGAGCCAGGAAAAGCCAGTGTTCACTCAGTGAGGGGAGCGGTTCCTTAAACATCCTCCTGGAGCAGCTTCCTCAGAGCAGCAGGGACTGCCCTGTAGGGCCTGGACATTTAGGGTTTATGTCAGACAGGTATGGTGTAAAAAGGACTGACAGTGACTTGGGACCAAGGTAATCTCATAGCACTTTTCCCTTCCTGGGTTTTATCTTCTTGTATATTTAACAATCATTTACAGAGCATCTGTAACATCCCGGCATTGCCCTGGGAGCTAATCCTGTAATGAAGAATGACCTAGAACTCTTGTCCTGCATGAGCTCAGTCTGACTGGGAAGAAATGTGCACAAGTACAGCGAAGTGAAGGCAGATGAGGTCTCGTTCTCCTTGAGAAAGGTTGTTGTTGGGAAGACCTGGGGGATTTGTAGAGGTGCCTTAGAACTGGCCCTCAGAAGCACAGAGGGCTCTAGGGACTGAGGAGGGTGTGGCAGACCAAGGCAAAAGCAAGGTCACAGAGATGGGACAGCTGAGACACAAAGGCCATGCATTCTGCATGCATCCTGACCAGAGGGACAGCGCTGGGCTATGGACCACATGCATCCCACAGGCATGGAGGAACTGGGGCCTGCAGGTGGCTGACAGCTAAGAAAGCTCACAAGGGCAGTGAGACGCTCTCCTCAACCCATACTGCATGGCCCCTGTGTTCTGGTTGTGGGGCCTTCTCAGCTCTCTACTGCCTTCACTCTCACCTCCCAAAGCGGGGCCGGCCAGAGTCAAACACCTCCCAAGCTCTGCACATCCAGATCCACAGGTGCTGCCGCCACAGGGCACCCAGGCCTCACCTCCCACCTTTTTGCCCCTCCATCTCTGCCAGGATACCTGCTCCCAGGCCCAGCATCCCCTGATGCAGCTCTGACACTTGCCCCAACAGTGACACTTCTTTTGGAAGAAGCTGGCTATTCTAACTGTTCCTCCACTTCTGATTCCATAAAGCTCCTCCTCAGGAAGCCAGATGACACTGGAAGGGAGAAGCCTCAGGCCTCCAGCCCCCAGGTGCACAGCACCCCAACTGCAGCTTCACATTGCACTTCCCATGCCCGCTGTGGGAGGACACCTCTATGACCAATGAGCACACAGAGGACTGGGTGAGGTGGCAGCCTGTGCAAGGTCACCAGGCTAGCTAGTGGTCAAGCCAGGACTCAACCCAGGGTCTCTGACACACACTAGGCTAGCACTTTCTCCAGCCAGCACTGTGCTCTGCTTTTTGGTCCGGGCTTGTGACTGCTGCTTAGTGAGCAATACAGTGACTCCTGGTGTTCACTTAAAATGAGAGCAGGGCCAGGTTCACGCCTGTAATCCCAGCACTTCGGGAGGCTGAGGTGGGCCGATCATTTGAGACCAGTCTGGCCAACATGGTGACACGCTGTCTCTACAAAAAATACAAAAATTAGCCTGGCAAGGTGGCGCACACCTATAGTCCCAGTTACTGGAGAGGCTGAGGCACGAGAATAACCTGAGCCTAGGAGGCAGAGGCTGCAGTGGGCCGAGATCACATCACTGCACTCCAGCCTGGGCAACAGAGCAAGACTCTGTCTCAAAAAAAAACACAAAAAAAACACAAAACAAAAAAACCCGCAGATGACAGGAGACCAGCTTGGTGGTTTAGTCATCTCTTATCCCCACAGATGGCTGACCCAACTACAAGCACTTCCAGGCAGAGTGAAAAAAACCAAGGCCAAGCAAGACTGGTGTTCTGAGGTGAGAGTCCTGAGAGAGAGTCCATCATGTGAGCAGTGGGCCTGAGTGAGGAGAGACACTTCTGGACCATGGTGCTCAGAGTGCAGAGCCTCTGCAGCGCAACACCTCTGAGGACAGGAAGGTCACAGCCACTGAAGACATCTCTCCTGCTCATGATTTTTAAAGCTGGGCCCCAGGTGGGCCCCAGTCTGCCTGCCTGTGTCGGTGCCGGTTCCACCCTCTGAGCACTTCTCAGGGCCCGGCACTGCACTGTGCTGTGCTTTTTGGACGTGCACTAAACGTGGAGCCTTCCGATGGCTCTCAGGTGGGCCCTGGGAGCCCTTCAGAGGTGTTCAACACGATCGGGTGACTGAATGAATAAGATGGCTGGTCCGAATCCAGACAGCGAGTGGTGGCACACCAGGACCTGACCCAGACCACCGACTGCTCCCGCTAACTGCCACGGCCCACAACAGTTTCACCTTATGATACCCTCAGGCGGAGTCTTCTGCACACCTCCCCCGGGAATTCTGTGGGGGAGCTGTAGTCCATCCCATTCGGCCCCGCAGGGGACCCTCCAGGATACAGGGCTCCCCACCCCTGCCCGCCGCACCTCACGCCTGTGCAGGACGCTGGAGGCAGATGCTCTCAGCACCCAACATCTGCGCATGCTCTGAAGGTTGAAGGAGCACTTATAGGGACAGCGGCCTAACCCTTTCCCACAGAGTCGTCTGTCCCTTCTGATGAGCCTTTTGCTTTTATAGAGGGATGCTCCCTGCCGTCTGGCTGGCGAGGGCCACAGAGAAATTCCATGTCTTACCTCACACCAACCGAATCAGAACCTCGAGGGGTGTGATTCAGGAATCCATGATTTTTAAAACTTTCCCGGCTGGGCGTGGTGGCTCACGCCTGTAATCCCAGCACTTTGGGAAGCCGAGGCGGGCAGATCACCTGAGGTTAGGAGTTCCAGACCAGCCTGGCCAACATGGTAAAACTCCATCTCTACTAAAAATAGAAAAGTTAGCCGGGGGTGGTGGCAGGCACCTGCAATCCCAGCTACTTGGGAGCCTGAGGCAGGAGAATTGCTTGAACTCAGGAGGTGGAGGTTGCAGTGAGTCAAGATGGTGCCATTACACTCCAGCCTGGGGGACAATGGCGAGACTTCGTCGCAAAAAAAATAAAAATAAAAACTTTCTCTAGGCTGGGCGCGGTGGCTCAAGCCTGTAATTCCAGCACTTTGGGAGGCCGAGACGGGCGGATCACGAGGTCAGGAGATCGAGACCATCCTGGCTAACACGGTGAAACCCCGTCTCTACTAAAAAATACAAAAAACTAGCCGGGCGAGGTGGCGGGCGCCTGTAGTCCCAGCTACTCAGGAGGCTGAGGCAGGAGAATGGCGTGAACCCAGGAGGCGGAGCTTGCAGTGAGCTGCGATCCGGCCACTGCACTCCAGCCTGGGCAACAGAGCGAGACTCCGTCTCAAAAAAAAAAAAAAAAAACAACTTTCTCTAATAATTCTGACACAGCTCGGGGACAGATGGGGATTGGCAACCACCTAGAAACTGCAACCCCCTCACATGACAGACAAGGAAATGGAAACCAGAGAGGGGGATGATTTGTTAAAAGTAACACAGTGGTAGGAACTGGGCCCTGTCTAGAAGCCAGGCTTCCTGATTCTGGCTCCACCACACCAATATGCCTCATCCCTATCTGGCCAAGGCCCTTCCCCAACACCTGGAACCAGTTACCTCTGCAAGCCAATAAGCTTCCACTTCTGAAAATCCATAATGTGCAAAGGGGAGGAGGCCCAATGTTTCACGGGCTTAGCGTAGCAGCCATAGCTGGGGACAAAGATAGCCAGTGCAGTCACAAGCTTCCTGACTATGGCCTCATCTTCCCCCAGGACCACGAGTGTCCTCCCGCTGAGCAGGGAGTAGATGGCTGGGTGGGCAAAGGGGTACTGGCGGATGAATTTTAAGGCGTTCTGGCCAGCCCTCTTTTTATGCCTATCGGAAGACAGGCCAGCAGGATAAGCAGAAGGGATCCTGTCCGAGCTGGTGGAAGCTACACTGCTCACATAGCTGGTGGTGTCTGAGTAGTTATCCAGGCTGGTCTTACTGATGTCCCGGCTAGCCAGCAGGTGGCTTGGGTCCAGCTCATAAGCGGGAAACCCTTCACAACTGTCGTCTCGGGAAGAAGGGCTGGCATTTTCCATTGAAAAGTCTACACGGAACCCCTGGTCCTTCTGCCTGTGGCGCTGTGGGGGGCTGCTCACCACTCCATCCTCGTCAGAGTGTGTGTGGGCTGGACTGGCGGGCAGCACCAGCTGACCGTCACTCTCCTTCCCAATACAGCAGGAGTCTATTTGTGATGGGGTGTTTTCCATGCTGCCCTCCTCCGTCTCACCCAGCTCCGGAGGACTAATGCTTGCCTGGAAGTGGATGGCTCCCTCATTGCCATCCGGATATGATTCTTCTTCATTAATGGCACTTGGGTAGCTGGCCTTAAAGTCATCAGGGATGAGGGCCTCAGAGGGGCAGGTACTGAGGACTTCAATACTGTCCTCGCTGATGGTCCTGTGGCTGACTGCTTTGCTCCGGACTACCTGGGGGCTCAATGGTACCGTGAGGCTGGCCTGGCTGTCAGACTTAGAAAGCACAGACGTGGATTTCTCCGTGCCCAAAACTTCAATGCTTTCACCACTGCTGATACTCCCTTTCATATCCATATCCAGGTAGTCCAAGTTTTCCTGGGGGTCAAAACTGCTCAACTCCGTCACCTCCACTTCCTTGTACTCCTCATCTCCCAGTTCCTGCTCCATCTTGATCAGCACAGACTCCACACTGGACTTGTAAGAACCAACACTAATTAATACTTTAGGAATTGGGCATTCTTCTAGAGACCTGGAAGGCGGCCTGTCTTGACTGGGCTTAGAGGGCATGCTTTCCTGCTTCTCCACCATCCTGTCATCGACCTCCACAAAGTCTTCAAAGAGAAAGTTTGTTATGTGCTGTTGTTTTAGAAGTGCTCTATCAATCTGACTGGTCAGGAGGTAACACAGGTCTCCTCTGAACATGTGTTCAATGTGGCTGAGCTGAGTCAGGGTCTGGGTGAAATATTCAGTGTCACAGAGCTCCTCTAAGGTCTTCAACTTCTTGTCAAAACACTTGGTGGACTTTGCTTTGATAAGTTTTGGGGTGTAGGTTGGTCTGCAGGTGTAAAGGTCTGTGTCGGCAGACTCATCAGGGTTAGAGGTAGTGGATGCCTGGCTGGCCTGATCCTGGATGTGCTCCATCTCACCAGGACACAAATCACACCCCTTCAACTTCCGATGAGGGTATGAGCGGATCTGCTTCAGCAGGTCTTGATGTTCAATGATGGACTTCTCCACACTGGCCAGTTCATTGGCTTTCTCAATTGCCTGAGATGAGTAAAAGCCTTTGTCGTTGGCTTTCTTCTGGATCTCCGTTTCTGTGTGCAGCACTGTCCTGGTGTAATCCAAGTCTTTCAGCTTTTTTTCAAGTTCCCCAGCAAATGCTTTCCTGTTGCCAGTTTTCAAGCACTCAGAAGCTCTGGAAAATTCGGCTGAAAGCTCCTGGAACTGCTGCATGATTTTATGCTGGTCTGCAGAGATATAAGCCATGCAAAACGGCCTCACGAAGCCACGGGCCTCCAGGTCGTATAGGGTAAGGTGGTGCACGTATGCAAAGGCTCCCTCCTTGGAATCTCCCAGCACCACCTTGGAGTCCTCCACGAAGTTCAGCTTGGGGTAGGCAGATCCAGGAGGATGGCCCACGAAGGAAGCCTGGTAATCCACCGACATGATACGCAGGGAGAAGTAATTGAGATCAAAAGTGCCAAAAACTTTGGTGTCATTGGGGATGGTCAGTAACGGTTGGGGTCCCACCTGCTCAGAGAACTCGGAAATAAGAATGAAGTCCCTCGAAAACTTGGCCCCAGACAGTTTTGACCAGGGGTTAGCACCCTGGTTGGTGAAGGGGAAGAGCGGCACCGAGTACTCCTCAGGCAGGGCCGGCTCATTGTAAGGCTCTTCCTCATATTCTTCCTCTTTAGTGAAGGCCACTACGTCAGGGGCGCTGATCATATTTCCAGATGTATGAAGAAAACATTGAGAGGAAGTGGGAAAGAATGCGGGGTTAATCGACGCGCAGAAGGCAGGCCTCCGGAGAAGGAAGCGAAGCCCTTACCGCCTTCTTTGCGACTCCCCGAACCCGGGGTCCTAGGCTGCTTCTCACACACCCGAGGACTCGAACTCTAGCCGCCCCCTCGGAGTTGTAGCTCCTCCGGAGCTCTCGGAGGCCTCATGAACGCCAAGGCCGCAGGCCCAAATGCCCTTCTCTTCTTCCTCCGGCGAGCGCGGCCAGCACAAGAAACCTGCAGTGAGGTCACCCGCACTCCCTGAAACCCACCGCGACAAGCAACAGCCCTCGCTGTGAACTAGGCTTAACGCGAGGCTACGGGACGCCGCAGGGGTCAGCCAAGCGCTGCCGCCCCTCACTGCCCGAGGGCAGAAACCGTCGCGGCTCCTAGGACGCCACAACCCGGATTCAGCTACCGCGGCGCCGCCATCTTGGTGTCACATGATTCCTGGTGTCGGCGCCGCGTGACCCGGAAGTGTCCTCGTAGACTTCCGAGCAGGAGGAAAAAAAGTCATGAGAAAGAGAAGGCCTTGGATGGGAGTGTCCGGCGGCTTCCCCCAAGAAGGAGTGTGATTAACCAACCACTGCTGGGAAGGAGGGGAAAGTGGGGCGGAGTGAGTCGGGGGGGGGGGGGGGGGTGGTAGGGGGAAACGTGCTTGGACGAGGGGCGCGGGCCAGTCTGGGAGTTGTAGTTCCAGGTCGCTGTGGGGCGCGCGCCTGGCGGAAGTGGCTGGAGAAGGCGGGCGGAAGCTGCACGCCAAGGTACTGGGTTCGGTGCTAAGGCGGCGGCTGCGACACGGAAAAGACTGAGTGACTGAAGCTCCAAAGGCCAGCAGGCTGGTGGGGACGTGACCGAAGCGAGGCTCTAGTTCCTTTTCGGTGGGCGCCAGTTGAGCATCGCCTCTGGCTTCCCCAGGATGCGCCGGCAGTCGGGGAGCGGCTGCAGGCGCGGGGCCTAAGGATGATCTTTCCTGTCCTCCGCTCCGCGCTCCGGTGGCTGCGACAGCCCGGAGACCGTGCCTTTTCCCGCGCCGCCATGGAGGTGGCCCTCCGAGGCGTGCGGAAGGTCCTCTGTGTGGCCGAAAAAAACGACGCGGCCAAGGGGATCGCCGACCTGCTGTCCAACGGTCGCATGAGGCGGGTAAGAAAGCGCGTTCCGATCAGCTGCGTGCCTTAAGGGAGGCCCGCCGCGCCGGACAGCGTGGTGGGCGCCGCCAATCGAGATGAAGGCGATTATCTCCCATTTCTCAGGCCTCACCGCCCCTCGTCTGGATTATTGCGGTGGCCTCCTGTCTGCTATCCGACTGGAGTGCATTTTAAAACGTAGTTGAGATATTTCACTCATTTGCTTGGAAACCTTTTGTTTTCCTTGTCCTGAGCAGGTTCCCAAACTTGTCTGATTCTCGGAACCGCCTCGGGCACTGGCTGCCCTTTGGGTCTTGTGTGAGATTGGGGAAGTCTGTATTTTACTGTTCTTCCCTCGAGATTCAGAAATTCATTTGGGGACTACTGACCAGATTCCCTTAACTTGGCGTTCAAGCCCTGCCCGATCGCTCCCCAGCCAACCTAGCCCTCCCCATCCTGTGCCACATCCACTGCGTTCTACAGCCCTTGTGACTTTCCAGCCTCAAAGTACACCGTGACAGGAACACGGTAAGGTTTGGGGATTAGAGATGATGAACTGATTCTGAGAGAGGTAAGTGGTAAGAATGTGTTCTACACACACACGGGAGGCACAAACCAAAGGAAGTTAAGAAAAAGTTTCATAAAGGAGGTGCCACGGGAGACATAAAAAGCCGTCCAGGAAAATATCTCAGATAACAAAAGTAGATCCTGAAATGGTTTTCTGGAGAACTTTTCTAAGAGTGTGGGTGAAAGTTCCTTGCTCGTTTTTCTTTAGTGCCCGGGGTCCTAAGACGCGTTTCCAGTTAAAGGATAGTGGGAGTGGAGCCAGGGTTGTGTGAATGTTGGCTGACAGCTTTACCTGTTTCCAGTGCTAGAAGTCCTGGTGACCAGCCCCAAGGTTTGTCTACTTCTAGGGCTCTGGGCCTCTTGAAAAATGGTCCTCCTACACCTAACTAACTTCTTATCCTTCAAGGCTCTGCTGAATTCATTTTCTCTCTCTCTTTCTTTTTTCTAAGCAATTCAGAGGTCTTGTATTTATCTATTTTTAACCTACCATGCCATGAATCCATAGGGAATAGGTTCCAGCAGCCCAGGCTCCTTTCTATTGGTTCTCACAAGGTATACTTCCCTCAATGGAACGGGCTGGCACTTCAGTTGAACCCTTTCTCTTTGACTTGCTTCTTCTTTGATCATTTTCTTTCACACATTTCACGAAGGAACTTGGCTCTTAGAGTGGTTAATATGCTCAACAGAAACATTAATTCTTTTGGCAAGAATCTAGCCCTTGTTCGCAGAAGTGCCAACAGCATGCTAGGTAACATAGACTTTTCCAGTTCTGCCATGTAACATTTGTGGGTCATTGGTTTTTGAACAATATCCATTCTTATTCAGTCCTCAAGATCACCTTCATTGTAGATTCTGGTGTCTGTGGCCAGAGGAACTCCGTGTTTTTGTTTTGTTTGTTTGTTTGTTTGTTTTGAGATGGAGTTTTGCCCTTGTTGCCCAGCCTGGAGTGCAGTGGTGTGATCTCAGCTCACTGCAACCTCTGCCTCCCGGGTTCAAGCGATTCTCCTGCCTCAGCCTCCCTAGTAACTGGGATTACAGGCGCCTGCCACCATGCCCAGCTAATTTTTTGTATTTTTAGTAGAGACGGGGTTTCACTGTGTTGGCCAGGCTGTTCTCAAACCCCTGACCTCAGGCCATCCACCTGCTTAGCCTCCCAGAGTGCTGGGGTTACAGGTGTGAGCCACTGCGCCCAGCTCAAACTCCGTGTTTTCTATAAGGCCAGGAGAGCATATATCAGATGCCTTGTGCTCTTTTCCTTTGTGTTCATCATTTTGGCAAATTACTCCAAGATGGCAATTCCAGCCAAAAGGAAAGACTTTTCTTGGAAGGAGAAATTTTATTATTTTTATGTACAGAAAACGCAACAGTGTGTACTTAACCCAGTTTAGTGGCAAATTCTTAGCCTTTGCCTTTTCTAGGTTGGTAATGCAAGCTACAGATTTTGGACCCAGGGCATTGCCTCCCTTGTGACAGCAGATCTCATATGTCATTGTAATTTGTCCTGCCAGCTTCCACCAGCTTAGCCAGAGCTCCTTTGTCTTCCAGAAAGTTAACCTGTGTGAAGGTGTGACAGTGGTACAGGTCTTCCTGTGGAACTTGACACCCCAGTCTTGACAGTGCGGTAGAGAATCCCCATCTTAGGACACAGCGCAGGCAGGAAGACAGCCAGCTCAATGGGATCCACCACCAGCTGACCCTTCATGTTCTCTACCAAGTTGTTGGCGGTGTCAACCCCTGCTTGAAGTGTAGGTGGTCCCTTAGGGACATCCCCTTTGCCGGCAGCTTTCTTCTCAGCCTGGGCCAACAGTTTCAATCTCTTCCCGTGCTGTGTCTCTTGTCTGTACTGTGGGCAAGCTTAAGCAATTGAGTAGCTTAAGTTTGGTAGTCTGAGGCCTGGGTGAACTGGTCAATCCCAGGTGGCACATCAGCCACTTATAGAGGACAGCGGCTCTGCCGCTGCAGCCAGTTATAGCAGGACTATTTGACAAAGTGGATGAGGCCCTTCGGCTAGATGGCCAATGCCAAAATTCTTAGGGCTTTTTCTCAAATGAGATTTACCACCTTATTGGCCTACTGCTGCTCCATGACAGCGGGGGCCAGGGCCACTTTCTTCTCCTTGGCCTTCTTTCCTTTTGGCATCTTGGGCAGCTAGAGGAGAGAGGCTGCTGAAATGTCTCATCTTCAAGGAATCCTTCCCTCACCACCTCTTCCCCCACACTAGGTCAGAGACCCTTACTGATATGCTGTCATAGCACTCTATTCTACTTGAAAGGCATCTACTGGTTACAGTTAAATAATGGGATGTGCAGTCATTTATTTGATTTTTGTCACTGCCTCTCCTTGGACTCTACGCTCCAAAGGGCAGTGATTATATTTTAATTGCTATGTCCTAACGCCTGTTATGGTGTCTGGAATGCAGGAAACTTACAATAAATATTAATACTTGGGCTGGGCGCAACAGCTCACGCCTGTAATGCCAGCAGTTTGGGAGGCTCAAGCAGGCGGATCACCTGAGGTCATGAGTTCAAGATCAGCCTGGCCAACATGGCGAAACCCCTCTCTACTAGAAATACAAAGATTAGCCAGGTGCGGTGGTGGGGTCCTATAATCCCAGCTACTCAGAAGGCTGAGGCAGGAGAATCACTTGAACCTGGGAAGTAGAGGTTGCAATGAGCTTAGATTGCACCATTGCACTACAGCCTGGGTGACAGAATGAGACTCCGTCTCAAAAAAAAAAATTAGGCCGGGTGTGGTAGCTCATACCTGGATTCCAGCACTTTGGGAGGCTGAGGCAGGCTAATCATGAGGTCAGGAGAGTGAGACCATGAGACCATCCTGGCTAACACGGTGAAACCCTGTCTCTACTGAAAATAAAAAAAATTAGCCGGGTGTGCTGGCAGGCGCCTATAGTCCCCAGCTACTTGGGAGGCTGAGGCAGGAGAATGGCGTGAACCCGGGAGGCAGAGCTTGCAGTGAGCCGACATCGCGCCACTACACTCCAGCCTGGGCGACAGAGTGAGACTCCTTCTCAAAAAAAAAAAAAAAAGAAGAAGAAAAGTTAATACTTGTTGAAAGCATGTTTGAGCTGAGTGTGAAAGTTTTACCAGGCAGTAGAAACTGTGAAGAACAACCTAGTGGCTTGAAATAGCTCGGCATATTCAGAAACAGAAGTTAGGGATGTCGTATGGTGCAAGGAGACACCAGTGAGTTAAGCAAGAGCAGCAGTTGAGTGCATATCATAAGGGTCTTAGAGAACCATGTAGGTTGAGTGGCAAAATACACAGAAAATTGACCATTTTAATCATTTTGAAGTATACAGTTCAGTGGAATTTTGTACACTAAATGTGCCACCATCATCATTGTCTAGTTTCAGAAGGTTTTTTATCACCCCAAGAGGAAACTTCATATCCATTAAGCTGTCACTCCCCTTACCCTCTCCTCAGCCCTTCACTACCACAAATCTGCTTTCTCTCCCCATGGATTTGCCTGTTCTGAGCATTTCCTATAAGTGGACCCATATCTTACATGCTCTTTTGTGTCAGGTTTCTTTCACTTAACATAATCTTCTTGAAGTCCATCCATGTTGTACCATGTATTAATATTAGTTCTTCATTCCCTTTTTTTTTGGTTTTTGAGATGGAGTTTCTCTCACTGTCGCCCAGGCTGGAGTGCAGTGGTGCAATCTCAGCTCATTGTAACCTCCACCTCCCAGGTTCAAGTGATTCTCCTGCCTCAGGCTCCCCGGTAGCTGGGATTACAGGCACCTGCCACCACGCCCGGCTAATTTTTTGTATTTTTAGTACAGACAGGGTTTCACTATGTTGGCCAGGCTGGTCTCGAACTCCTGACCTTGTAATCCACCCACCTTGGCCTCCCAAAGTGCTGGAATTACAGGCGTGAGCCATTGCGCCTGGCCTCTTCATTCCTTTTTATGGCTGAATAGTATTCTGTCATATGGATAGATCACATTTCATTTTACCATTCATCAGTTGATGGACATTTGGGTTGTTTTCATCTTTTGACTATTGTGAATAGAACTTCTATAGACATTCATGTACAGGTTTTTTTTTAATGTGTTTTTTTGTTTGTGTTTTGTTTTGTTTTTGAGACAGAGTTTCGCTCTGTCACCCAGGCTAGAGTGCAGTGGCCCCATCTCCACTCACTGCAACGTCCACCTCCTGGGCTCAAGTGATTGTTCTACCTCAGCCTCCCAAGTAACTGGGATTACAGGCGCACACTACCACACCCGGCCAATCGTTGTATTTTTAGTAGAGACGGGGTTTCACCATGTTGGCCAGGCTGGTCTCGAACTCCTGACCTCAAGTGATCCACCTGCCTCAGGCTCCCAAAGTGTATTTGAATGTGTTTTTAATTCTTTTGGGTAAATTTCTAGGAGTGGAATTGCTGTGACATGTGATAACTCTATGTTTAACTTTTTGAGGAAACACCAAAATTTTCCAGAGTGGCCAAAGCATTTTACATTTCCACTGGCAATGTCCAATTTCTCCCCATCCTCAACAACACTTGTTATTTTACTTGTTTGTTTTTTAATTCTATTTCATTATCATCCTAATGGGTGTGGAGTGGTATCTCATCATGGTTTTGATTTGTGTTTTCCTAATGATTAATAATATTGAGCATCTTTTCATATGCTTGTTGGCCATTTCTTATCTTCTTTGGAGCAATGTTTGTTGTATTTTTGGTGTCATAACCAAGGAATCATTGCCAAATTCAGGATCAGGAAGAATTATACAGAGGAATCTGTTATTTTGAACATAATTTATATTTTTTACTTATTTTTGTTTTATAGAGAGAAGGACTTTCAAAATTCAACAAGATCTATGAATTTGATTATCACCTGTATGGCCAGGTAGGTGCTAAAATATTTTCATCATAAGCAAGAGAAAGTAGTCAGCCTAGTCATATGTAGAATATGTCACTGTCTTAGGAATAACAGCTGTTAACAACCTAAACGTTCCTGGTTACAGGTGATCACTTTATAATTTATGAGGAAGTCTCTTTAATAAAATATGGTCCCATCTGAGCTCTTCATTTCAAAAAAGAAAAAAAAAAAGCTAATATACAATAGTTTGAGGAAAATTGAACTAATGCAAGAGGCGTCGTGGTACTAGAATTGGTATGGTGATTGTATTCCTATGGCTTTTGACTTTGAAGACCTTGTATTTATGTTTATTTCTTCCCAATCAGGTTTTTTAAAATGTCTTTAATAGAAGCTCCTCCCTCTCATTTGAATGACTTGGCAAAATAATAACTGTAAAAAGACTAACTGAATTTTGAATTTTGTCATCATTCAGAATGTTACCATGGTAATGACTTCGGTTTCTGGACATTTACTGGCTCATGATTTCCGGATGCAGTTTCGAAAATGGTCAGTACAATTCTCAAAAGAAGAACTTTCAGATTATAGTAAGTTGTGAAATTTCAGAGAACTTTTGAGGCATGTTGATCTTACTGGGTAATTTTTTTTTTTTTTTTTTTGAGACAAAGTCTCAGAGTGAGACTCTGTCTTCCAAGCTGGGGCACAGTGGCATGATCTTGGCTCATGGCAACCTCTGCCTCCCAGGTTCGAGTGATTCTCCTGCCTCACCCTCCCGAGTAGCTGGGACTACAGGCACGCACCACCACACCTGGCTAAATTTTGTATTTTTGGTAGAGACAGAGTTTCACCATGTTGACCAGGCTGGTCTCAAACAAGGCGGGGTTTGCCTTCTTTTGCCTCCCAAAGTGCTAGGATTATAGGCGTGAGCCACTGTGTCTCGGTAATTTATTTATTTATTTGTTTATTTATTTATTTTAGTTATTTTTTGAGACGGAATCTTGTTCTGTCACCCAGGCTGGAATGCAGTGGTGCAATCTCGACTCATTGCAACCTCTGCCTCCTGGGTTCAAGCAATTCTCCTGCCTCAGCCTCCCGAGTAGCTGGGACTACAGGCGCCCGCCACCATGCCAGCTAATTTTTTGTATTTTTGTTGGAGATGGGGTTTCACCCTGTTAGCCAGGCTGGTCTTGATCTCCTGACCTCGTGATCTACCTGCCTTGGCCTCCCAGCATGCTGGGATTGCAGGTATGAGCCACTGCACCCAGCAGTAATTTATAATACTAAGATGACCTAGGATTATCTGATCCATTGTGAATTTTTATTAAATCTTTAAACAGTCACTTTTGGTGTTCCCTCAAAATTGCCAGGCCTTTTTCATGCAGCCATTGGATTGCATTTACCTATAAAAGGGCTCCAGAATGCCATCTTATCCGTCCTGTTCACACTCGTGGAGAAGTGGACAGTGTGTCATGCAGAGGATCATAGCCTTGCTTTCAGTTCACCGGGACCTTTTCTTTTGGGAATATACCATGAACCCATTGGAACAGTTTGCTGTCATTAGATTGGAGGGCTCTCTGTCATGTACTGAGTTGGGACTCTGTTTTCATGTCTTTTCTAGGCAGAGCTGCAACCCTCTTGTCCTCTTTGAAGCAGAAATTGAAAAGTACTGCCCAGAGAATTTTGTAGACATCAAGGTAGGGTCTTTTGGAAGACATATGGCACTGAACAACCAAAGAGTCAAACAGAGTGATATCTTTATTTTTAATGCATTGGCATTTGGAGATAAGGTTTTCCACCAAACTCACTACCATGATTTAAAAAGCTGGTTCCCACTCATTGTATAAATGTGGCCAAGTGGCCAAGAAACTGAAGTAAACATTTTTTTATGAATACTAGTTGTTTAAATCCTAGGAATAAGAGCTGGACATGGTGGTTTATGCCTGTAATCCCAGCAATTTGTGGGGCCAAGGCAGGATCACATGAACCCCAGGAATTTGAGACCAGCCTGGGCAACATAGTGAGACTCTATCTCTCCAAGTAAAAAAGAAAATTGACCAGGCATGGTGATGTACGCCTATAGACCCAGCTAATAGTAAGGCGGAGGAAGGAGGATTACTTGAGCCCAGGAGGCAAGAGGTTGAGGCTGCAATGAGCTGTAATCACACCACCACACTCCAGTCTGGTGAGAAAGTGAGACCCTATCTCAAAAAATAATCCTAAGTATTGTAAACTATTAGTGCTAGCCCCCATCTCACCCCTTGTTAAATGGAAGAGGCTACAAAGTATAAATGCCTGTTTGACAGTAAATTGCCAGTTGTCAAGCAGTCAGGGCATGCGTAGTTCATTTATTTTAAATTTTTATTTATTTATTTATTTATTTTGAGATGAAGTCTCGCTCTTGTCCCCCAGGCTGGAGTGTGATGGCGCAATCTCAGCTCACTGCAACCTCCGCCTCCAGGTTCAAGTGATTCTTTTGCCCCAGCCTCTGGAGTAGCTGAGATTGCAGGCGCCTGCCACCACACCCAGCTAATTTTTGTATTTTTAGTAGAGATGGGGTTTCACGATATTGACCAGACTGGTCTCGAACTCCTGACCTCGGGTGATCCACCCGCCTCAGCCTCCTAAAGTGCTGGGATTACAGGCGTGAGCCACCGAGCCCGGCCAGTTAATTTATTGAGAACTAATAAACCTTTGGATGAAATTCATTTGGGATTCGTTTTGTTTTGTTTTGTTTTGAGACGGAGTCTTGCTGTGTCGCCCAGGCTGGACTGCAGTGGCGTAATCTCGACTCACTGCAAGCTCCGCCTCCCGGGTTCAGGCCATTCTCCTGCCTCAGCCTCCTGAGTAGCTGGGACTACAGGTGCCTGCCACCATGCCCAGCTAGTTTTTTGTATGTTTAGTAGAGACGGGGTTTCACCATGTTAACCAGGATGGTCTCAATCTCCTGACCTCATGATCCACCCACCTCAGCCTCCCAAAGTGCTGGGATTACAGGCGTGAGCCACCGTGCCCAGCCGGGGTTTGTTTTTTTTAACCAGGTCATAATCAGAACCACTTGAAGTGTGTGTGTGTTAGAGCTGAATTTTAGGTTTCGTCATATTGGGGAAGTTATATTAAACCCTCTATTCTAGAAACTCATTTGTGGTTCTAAGGGGTTATATGATCATTAGGACCAATGAGAGCAGTTTTCTCTGGTCTCTTTCCTTCGCCAAGTTGTCACACTCCAAGAATATTATTAACCTTCAGTCAGATCCCCTTAGCATAGAGGTGTCAAGTCACTGTTCTGCAATTCTGTTCTCACCACTCTTATTCCACTGTGAACTTCAGAAAACTCTGGAACGAGAGACTCGCCAGTGCCAGGCTCTGGTGATCTGGACTGACTGTGATAGAGAAGGCGAAAACATTGGGTTTGAGATTATCCACGTGTGTAAGACTGGTAAGTGCTGCTGCTGCTGACTTTCTCTACTTTGGGATTCCATAAATAGAGTGTTCTCATTTGTATGTGCAAGTGAGCCACGGATGAGTTCCTCTGCAGATACTTTCCCTGTCGGTCTGTGAGTCCCACCAGCCATGTGTCCTGGAGCAAATCACTGAGCCATTGGGAGCCTCGACTTCCTTGTCTGTAATATCAGGCCAATCCAACATGTTTCCTGGGACTGCCACAGAGATTAGATGAGTTAATGTGTGATGTAAACCATTTAGACCAGGACTCATTCCTTGTTAGGTACAAGCATACAAGTAGATACCCAGCTCCTTGAGAACAGGGACTTTATATTCTTTTTGTTGTTGTTGTTGTTGTTGTTATATATTGAATTATTTTAGTATTTGGTTAATGAAAACAAAAATAGAAAAATAAAATTACATATTGAATATGTGTAAAAGAGTGAATATACCACAAGTAAAGTACAAAGAATAATTACAAAATGTTCTGTTTTCTTTTTTAATCTCTCCTATTATACAGTGCTCGACTATTAATAAATAATTGTTGCAGTGGATTTAAAGGCTCTCGCCGTGTTAATGGTTTTGGGTAACTTAGAGGAAGTGATGAACGGGCCGGCCATTCTCTAGCTCAGAGGGTGGGGTTGCTATTTTCGTTTAGTGGTTTTGTGTTCAGCGCTGTAATGACTCCTGGAAATTTAAGTGCATTAACTTTAAAGGACAGTGTGTGTATGTCCTATATTCTTTCCTGAAGAGGCATGAAATTCCCCTACAGAACCCTTTAATTGATAGTATTTTTCTTTTCCCAAAAGGCCTGAGAGAGCAAGTAAGATTAAAGTCTCAAAAGGCAGCCAGGCACGGTGGCTCATGCCTGTAATCCCAGCACTTTGGAAGACTGAGGCAGATAGATCTCCTGAGGTCAGGTGTTCGAGACCAGCCTAGTCAACGTGGTGAAACCCTGTCCCTACTAAAATTACAAAAATTAGCCAGGTGTGGTGGCATGTGCCTGTAGTCCCAGCTACTCAAGAGGCTGAGGCAGGAGAATTGCTTGAACCCAGGAGGCAGAGGTTGCAGTGAGCCGAGATTGTACCACCGCACTCCAGCCTAGGTGACAGAGTGAGACTGTCTCCAAAAAAAAAAAAAAACAATGCTCACCAAGAGCATTTTAGTATTTTAGTTACGGAAGGGGCATGGGTATTTCTCGCAAGGTGGAGACGAGAGACTGAGAAAAGAAATAACACACACAGAGACAAAGTATGTAGGAAGAAAAGTGGGCCCAGGGGACTGGTGCTCAGTAAGTGAGGACCTACACTGGCGCTGGTCTCTGAGTTCCCTCAGTATTTATTGATCACTATCTTTACTATCTCGGCGAGGGGAATGCAGTATGATTGTAGGGTGATGGTGGGGAGAGGGTCAGCAGGAAAACATGTGAACAAAAGACTCTGTGTCATAAATAAGTTTAAGGAAGGGTGCTGTGCCTGGATGTGTACATAGGCTAGATTTATGTTTAACTTTACATAAACATCTCAGCGAAGTAAAGAGTAACAGAGCAGAATTGCCACCATGATGTCTCGCCTCCAGCCCTACAGCGGTTTTCTCCTATCTCAGAATATAATATATGGTCGGTTTTACACCGAGTCATTCCATTCCCAGAGACGTGCAGGAGACAGATGCCTTCCTCTTACCGCAACCGCATAGAGACTTTACTCTCACTAATCCTCCTCAGCACTGACCCTTTACGAGTGTCAGGCTGGGGGGCTGTAAGGTCTTTCCCTTCCCACAAGGCCATATCTCAGGCTGTCTCAGCGGGGGGAAACCTGGACAATACCCAGGCTTTCTTGGGCAGGAGTCCCTGCGGCCTTCCGCAGTGCATTGTGTCTCTGGTTAATAGAGAATGGAGAATGGTGATGTCTTTCACAAAGTGTACTGCCTACAAACACATTTTTGACAAAGCACATCCTGCACAGCCCTAAATCCCTTAAACCTTGAGCCAATACAGCACATGTTTTTGTGAGCACAGGGTTGGGACAAGAGTCACAGATTAACAGCATCTCAAAGCACAACAATTTTTCTTAGTACAGATGAAAATGGAGTTTCTTTATGTTTTCATTTTTCTACATAGACAAAGTAACAATCTGTCTCTCTTTCTTTTCCCCACAGTTACTAGCTAAGATTAGCTCCATCACTGTTTTTGAGAGTATACTCAGTTTAAAGGTTATGGTGGTGTTTCCTCTTTAGACACTGTACACCATTGATTTAACCTAATAGGTAAATTGGTCACCTCACAGCTTCTTGACCTGGTTTGCCTTTATTTCAAGGGGCTTTAAGAAAAGTGAGTCCTTTATGATGGAGGGCAGTGTGGTTTGACTTTGACCTTGGTAACGCCTTGTGTTCTGCAGTAAAGCCCAATCTGCAGGTGTTGCGAGCCCGATTCTCTGAGATCACACCCCGTGCCGTCAGGACAGCTTGTGAAAACCTGACTGAGCCTGATCAGAGGGTGAGCGATGCTGTGGATGTGAGGCAGGAGCTGGACCTGAGGATTGGTGAGGAGCTAGGCAGACCCCCCCCATGGCCACATTAATGTTGTGTTATGGGACCAAAAATGGGCTCTGTGTAGATATGTGCAGCCAGCCCTGGACTCTTATTAGCCACCATTTTCACCTTCCTTCACTCTCCAGGAGCTGCCTTTACTAGGTTCCAGACCCTGCGGCTTCAGAAGATTTTTCCTGAGGTGCTGGCAGAGCAGCTCATCAGTTACGGCAGCTGCCAGTTCCCCACATTGGGCTTTGTGGTGGAGCGATTCAAAGCCATTCAGGCTTTTGTACCAGAAATCTTCCACAGAATTAAAGGTAGGGCCTGGAGTGGGGGTTATGGCCTGGGACCTGTGGGCCCAAGGTTAAGGAAGGGGACTGTGAGCGTTAATAGCACTAATAAAGATGTAATTTATTTTAGTCTTGCTGTCATCCTCCCTGGCCCATTACAATCCTCTTAAAGTTCCCTTTGTTATCCGGAAATTCTTCCTTATTTGATATTCCTTTGACTTTCACCACCTTTTCCTATCTGTCATATCATGTGGCTTCTCTGAGACACAGATAAACCTTTTCCTATCTGTCATATCATGTGGCTTCTCTGAGACACAGCCTTTCTGTTTGTCTCTTCTTAATATAGTAACTCATGACCACAAAGATGGTATCGTAGAATTCAACTGGAAAAGGCATCGACTCTTTAACCACACGGCTTGCCTAGTTCTCTATCAGTTGTGTATGGAGGTAAGAAGTCCTTCGAACCCTTAATGATCTAGGAAACATTCTGCATACCTCCCAAATCACTCCCACTGTTGGCAGAGGTGATCTGTCTCATTCTCCCATTGGACTTTAGCTTTAAGTTTGCATCTCGGGATCACTTTGGGGACCAGTAAGACTAGAACCCCCTGAAAACAGCACTAAAAGGAAAAGGGAAGTGTCTGCATTCTTTTTAGATAAAATCAGAAATTTTGGGAAATGTATAGTTGAAATCCCCTCTTGTGGCATATACTGTCACCAGAAATTATCAAGGATTAGCTAGACCAGTCCAAGTCATTGACTTATAGAGCTAGGAGAGAATGGACAGCGTTTGGTCCAGTCCCCTCTTTGTTGGTCGCTTGAGGAAATCTAGAGAAGTGAAAGTCACAAATTAGTGGGTTAATTTTATATACTGTTAAAAGCTAGGAAGAAAATAAGGCAAGGGAAAGGGATAGAGAAAGGCTGGAGGGACAGGGAGGGGAGGGGTTACACTTGAGCAGAGGCTGGAGAGATTAGGGAGAGGGCTGGAGGGTGGGTGGGACATGCATGTGCTATGGAAGGGAGCAAGACTGGCCCGGGCCATAGGCCAGTCAGTGGCAGAGTTAGGACCCACCCTAACGTTTCCTGGCCCTTGGGCTGTATGGTTTCCTTTCTGATGTCACTTTCTATTAGCACATAACAGCCTGGTTTAACCCAGGGACTGCACAGAGTCATGCTTAAGTAAAATTCCGAGCTCTCTAGGCTTAATTCATGGTGTGCTTCTGGCTGCAGCCCACTGGCAGATTTGTTACTAATTAGGCAAGGGATGTGATAACTGTGCAGCACCCACTATGGACCAGGCATACTTTGTTATGTGTTGTTTTGTTTAATCCTAATAATTCCTGTGAAGGCAGTGATAGCATCCCCATTTTCCAGATGAAGAAGCTAAAGAAAGTGAAGAGACTTACCCACAGACACGTGAGAGCTGTCCATAGCAGAGCACAACCGAATCCCAGTGTGTCCCTGCCCCTTCTGCAGACCGTGCTGCTGTCTCCATCTCTCTTTCACTCCACCTTTGACCCTGGACCACTGGGAGTCTCTGTAACACTGCACAATTTTTTGTTAAATAAAAAGACCACCAGCCGAGGTTTCATAGTGAAACCCCATCTTTACAAAAAAGAAAAAAATTAGCTGGGCATGGTGGCACCTGCATATAGTTCCATCTACTTGGGAGGCTGAGGTGGGAGAATCGCTTGAGCTCAGCAGGTTGAGGCTGCAGTGAGCCATGATTATGCCGCTGCACTTCAGCCTGGGTGACAGAATGAGATACTGCCTCAAAAAAAAAAAAAAAGATCAACTTAAATAATAATAAAATATAAAAGTAAATAATAAAAAGGCCCGCCCTGTTTCTCCTTCACTCGGATGTGGTACGGGACTACGTGGTGGGCGATGCAAACTATGAAGTTGGTTTTAAGATTAAAGGTCTCTAGCTTGTATTGTATAATTTCTCCTATTTCTTTTTTTCTTTTCCCTGAGACAGAGTCTGGCTCTGTCGCCAGGCTGGAGTGCAACAGCACGATCTCGGCTCACTGCAACCTCTACCTCCTGGGTTCAGGCAATTCTCCTGCCTCAGCCTCCCCAATAGCTGGCACTACAGGCATGCGCCAACACACCTAGCTAATTTTTGTATTTTTAGTAGAGATGGGTTTTCACCATGTTGGCCAGGATGGTCTAGCTCTCTTGACCTTGTGATCCGCCTGCCTCAGCCTCCCAAAGTAGTGGGATTGCAGGCGTGAGCCACCGCACCCGGCAATTTCTCCTGTTTCTAGCTCTGTATTATTCTTAATTTTTTTTTTTAAAGGAGCACTGGGCCAAGCATGGTGGCTTATGGGAGTATTGCTTGAGCCCAGGACTTCTGGGCCAGACTGGGTAACATAGCAAGACCCCATCTCTGTATTTTAAACAAAACAACAACAGAAGGAGCACTGTGCATGTGTACATAGAAAACTGTATTCAGGCAATGCATAGGCTGTTGGATTTCGTAGTCTCTGGAGGAAGCACCTTAAGGCTTGTGAAATTGCCCTTCGTAATCTTGGTTTGAGTGGGAAAGTAGTGATGGTGTCTATCTTGCTGTCAGCTACAAGCAACATTAAGTGGGCACTCTCTTAGGCTGTCACTGCAGGCCTAGCTGGTGGTCGTCAGTTTGATCTGGAAGGACTGGCATGGGCTATCCACAGGAAGGATGGGGATGATGCACTAACAGGTTAACATGGTCTTTTCTTTCCTGGCTTTCTAGGATCCCATGGCAACTGTGGTAGAGGTCAGATCTAAGCCCAAGAGCAAGTGGCGGCCTCAAGCTTTGGACACTGTGGTATGTTCTGGACAGGCTGTTTCAGGCACTGGGGAAACACTGTTTTGAGGCCATGGTTCTACTGCCTAGACTGTGACTTGGTGGAAGAAAATATCACCCATCACCAGGCCACACAAGAAAATGCTTGAGAAAGACACAGTCCTGCTTAGCCTTACTGTTTGTTTTGTTTGTTTGTTTTGTTTTTGTAGACTCAGACTTCTGGGCCCAAGAGATCTCCCACTTCAGCCTCCCAAGTAGCTCGGACTATAGCCATGTGCCATGATGACCAGTTAATTATTATTACACATTTTTGAGACGGAGTCTCAGCCTGTCAGCCAGGCTGGAGTGCAGTGGCTTCTGATCTCAGCTCACTGCAAGCTCCCAGCCCCGGTTCACTTCCATTCTTCTGCTCAGCCTCCCCGAGTAGCTGGGACTACAGGCTCACCATCTCGGCCCGGCTAGTTTTTTGTATTTTTAATAGAGACGGGTTTTCACCGTGTTCGCCAGGATGGTCTTGATCTCCTGACCTTGATCCACCCGCCTCTCGCCTCCCAAAGTGCTGGGATTACAGGCTGAGCCACCACCGCCAGTTAATTATTTTATAATTTTTGTAGAGACAGAATCTCACTATGTTGACCAGGCTGGTCTCAAACCTTTGGCCTCAAGTGATTCTCCAGCCCCAGCCTCCCAAAGTACTGGGACATAGGCACAAGCCACCACACCCAAACTCACCGCCTGGGCCTCAATGGTTTTTTCTTTCTTGAGATGAGACCACACCATGTCTGTCACCACACCTGACTACACCACCACACTTTGGCATTTGTCCTCCTGACCACCTCCATGCCCACAACGACAACTTCCCTCCCGGCTCAAGCAATTCTCCTGCCTCAGCCTCCCGAGCAGCTGGGATTATAGGCATACACCACCATCAGGTGATCTGCCCACCTCAGCTTCCCAAAGTGCTGGGATAACAGGCGTGAGCCACCGCGCCTGGCTTTTGTTGTTGTTGTTGTTGTTGTTGTTAACAACTGCGGCCGGACGCAGTGGCTCAAGCCTGTAATCCCAGCACTTTGGGAGGCCGAGACGGGCGGATCACGAGGTCAGGAGATCGAGACCATCCTGGCTAACATGGTGAAACCCCGTCTCTACTACAAAATAAAAAAAACTAGCTGGGCGAGGTGGTGGGCGCCTGTAGTCCCAGCTGCTCGGGAGGCTGAGGCAGGAGAATGGTGTAAACTCGGGAGGCGGAGCTTGCAATGAGCTGAGATCCGTCCACTGCACTCCAGCCTGGGCGATAGAAGGAGACTCCGTCTCAAAAAAAAAAAAACAATTGCAATATAACTGCATTGCATGAGATTTGGGAAACAAAAAGAGGAAGACAACCATCCTTACATAATTACTAGTATCTCTTCCAGTTTTTTAACATGCATGTTTTTACAGCATTATAACTAAAGTAGCTTGTATTTTCCATGCAAGCATTTTTTCATGTTGCTGCATAATCTGTGTAAATATTGCTTTAAATAATCTGCTATATGAACCTACTTTAGAACAGGGCTTCTCAAATTATTTGACCCCAGGAAGAGCCACCCTGACGTAACACAAGTCTGAGTAAATCACATTAGGAGTATGCCTTCTCAGTCACCACTTAGCAGGAAAATTTGGGATAGAATTACTATTAGAATTCACTCTGAAGGTTGGACGTACAGAACACTAAGGCTAACAAGCATGCAGGCTAAGAAGCACGCAGGGACTGGTGGGCAGTGCATTCTTTGTCTTGGGCAAGCCACAGTAAATGTGTATATGTGTGGAGGGATTGCATGGGGGCAGTTATGCATTTTGTTTGCTTGTTTGTTTGTTTGTTTTTTGAGAGGGAGTCTTGCTCTGGTCGCCAGGCTGGAGTGCAGTGGCGTGATCTCAGCTCACTGCAGCATCCATCTCCTGGGCTCAAGCGATTCTCCTGCCTCAGCCTCCTGAGTAGCTGGGACTACAGGTGCATGCCATACACACAGCTAATTTTTATATTTTCAGTAGAGACAGGATTTCACCATGTTGGCCAGGATAGTCTCAATCTCTTGAACTCGTGATCTGCCTGCCTTGGCCTCCCAAAGTACTGGGATTAGAGGCATGAGCCACCACGCCCAGCTGCATTGATTTTATATAGTAGGCTTATGTTTTTTAGTCCTCACTGGTTAAGTATGCTTTAGTGTGACATATAGTCATCAGCACTGTTAACTTGTCACCTAGGGAAAAAAACATCTGTTATCCCCCAGGAGGCCTCCTGGGGTTTTCACCCTCCAGGAGAATTTACCAGGTCTTGGGTGGTGTTCCCAAAGTGTGGTTCTCAAGACTGTCTGTGTTTGAACAGTGTATTAGACGGCTTTGTTAAAAAATGTAGATTTCAGCCTGGGCACAGTGGCTCAGGCCTGTAATCGCAGCACTTTGGGAGGCTGAGGTGGGCAGATCACGAGGTCAGGAGATCGAGACCATCCTGGCTAACATGGTGAAACCCCATCTCTACTAAAAATACAAAAAATCAGCCAGGTGTGGTGGCAGGTGCCTGTATTCCCAGCTACTCGGGAGGCTGAGGCAGGAGAACTGGCATGAACCCAGGAGGCAGCGCTTACAGTGAGCCGAGATCGCGCCACTGCACTCTAGCCTGGATGACAGAGTGAGACTCCATCTGAAAATATATATATATGTATGTAGATTACTGGGCCAGAGGCGGTGGCTCACGCCTGTAATCACAACATGGCAAAACCCCGTCTCTACTGAAAACACAAAAATTAGCCAGCCGTGGTGAGCGCCTGTAGTCCCAGCTACTCAGGAGGCTGAGGCAGGCGAATTGCATGAACCTGGGAGGCAGAGGATGCAGGGAGTCGAAATCGTGCCACTGCACTGCAGTCTGGGCAACAAGAGCGAGACTCGGTCTCGAAAATAAAAAAATTTTTAAAATGTAGATTTCTGGCCAGACGTGGTGGCTCACGTCTGTAATCCCAGCACTTTGGGGGGCCGAGGCGAGCAGATCACCTGAGGTCGGGTGTTCAAGACCAGCCAGGCCAACATGGCGAAACCCCATCTCTACTAAAAATACAAAAATTTGCCAAGCGTGGTGGTGCTGTAATCCCAGCTACTTGGGAGGCTGAAGCAGGAGAATCACTTGGACCCAGGAGGTGGAGGTTGCAGTGGGCCAAGATCATGCCACTGCACTCCAGCCTAGGCTACAGAGTGAGACTCCGTCTCAAAAAAAAAAAAAATGGAGTTTTCGGCTGGGTATGGTAGCTCACGCTTGTGATCCTTGCATTTTGGGGGGTTAGAGAGGGAGGATTGCTTGAGGCCAGGAGTTCAAAATCAGCCTGCACAACATAGCAGCTTCCCCAGTGGTCAGGGCCCCAAATCTGCTGGCTTCCCAGTTGAGTCCTGCACACATTAAAGTCTGAGAACCACTAGGCTAGGATCTGACTCTGCCTGGCAGGCCCAGAAATTGTTGTTGGGCAATCTTTTCCACTCTGTTTGACAGAAGCACCTGGAGTGACAGGGGCTAGATTTGACTGAAGGTGAGTTGTGTATTTGAGTTGTGCTGCCTGACTCATGCAATACACCTAACATCCCTGTTGACCCATTTCACAGGAGCTTGAGAAGCTGGCTTCTCGAAAATTGAGAATAAATGCTAAAGAAACCATGAGGATTGCTGAGAAGCTCTACACTCAAGGGTAAATATTCTGGATTTGGGAGTAGAATTTGAACCGTCTTTATCAGGATGAAATATTTTAGAAATAGAGTTTATGGGCCAGGCGTGGTGGCTCACGCCTATAATCCCAGCACTTTGGGAGGCCAAGGCAGGCAGATCATGAGGTCAAGAGATCAAGACCATCCTGGCCAACATGGTGAAACCCCGTCTCTACTAAAAATACAAAAATTAACTGGGCGTGGTGTGGTGTTGCGCGCCTGTAGGCCCGGCTACTGGGGAGGCGGAGGCAGGAGAATCATTTAACCCAGGAGGCGGAGGTTGCAGTGAGCTGAGATTGCACCACTGCACTCCAGCCTGGGTGACAGAGCGAGACTCCATCTCTGGGAGAAAACAAAAATTACAAATAGAGACTGGGTATGCTGGGTCACACCTGAAATCCAAGCACTTTAGGAGGCCTAGGCAGGAAGATCGCTTGAGCTCAGGAGTTCGAGACCAACCTGGGCAACATAGCAAAACCCTGTCTCTACAAAAAAGAAAAATTAGCCAGGCATTGTGCCACACACTTATAGTCCTATCTGTTCAGGAGGCTGAGGCAGGAGGATTACTTTAGCTTGGGAGACGGAGGCCACAGTGAGCCAAGATCGCGCTGCTATACTTCAGCCTGGTCACCACAGCAAGACTATCTCAAAAAGAAAAAACGAAAAACAAATAGAGTCCACATTACAGTTTTATTGGACAGCATTATTCTTTGTATACTCTAAGAAAAGTCTCGAAGCACACGCTGGTGGAACTTGTCAGGGTCAGTGAGGCTCATGTGCTGCATCAGGGTTGGTCTGTCAGACTGACCCTCAGAGTGGCCAGTGACAAGCCCCAGGCTCTGAGGCTGCTGGCCTTTATCCTGTGCTGTGCTGCCCCTTTTGTTTCTCCTTTGGCTTCTTTGAGTGTCCTAGCAGGAGAGCCAGCTGCTTTTCACCCCATGAGTGGGTGCATCTCATCTCAGAACTTTTCTGAATCAGGTAACCCAGGTTGCCTTCAGTTGAGTTGGCTACGTCAGATGAGTGTTTATAGGTGTTAGTGGGTGCTTTCAGTTGTTTAATGACCAATCAGAGATCCTAGCAATTTCTTTTTCTGTTTGTTTGCCTTGGTTTTAGGTACATCAGCTATCCCCGAACAGAAACAAACATTTTTCCCAGAGACTTAAACCTGACGGTGTTGGTGGAACAGCAGACCCCCGATCCACGCTGGGGGGCCTTTGCCCAGAGCATTCTAGAGCGGGGTGGTCCCACCCCACGCAATGGGAACAAGTCTGACCAAGCTCACCCTCCCATTCACCCCACCAAATACACCAACAGCTTACAGGTTGGTTTCTCTGAATGTGCTGCCTGCTGGAACCCAGAGGGAAGTGCTGGGGGTTGGTAGTAAGATTTGAATTTACTCTGTGGGCTGTGATTGTAAAAACAAGTGATCTTGAGATCTCTCTCATTTCGCTTGCTTTGATGAAAGACCGCTTCACCCTTCCCCGTGATGGGCCCCCGTCTTAATCCAGCCCCACCTCCCCACTCTCCGTCAGCTCCTGCTGCTTCCCTGCTAGTCCTTCATAGGCAACCTAGGTACCTCTCCTCCCCACACCACTGTGCAGACCCCTACCCCCACTGTGAGCCTTGTGGCCTTCCCAGTCCCTGGAACTAGAGAATTCTATCCATCCTCCCAAGGCTGGCTCAGTTTTGGTTGCCTCCTGAAACTTTGCTGCCACCCCAGTCGTGCCACCCCACATCATTGCAGTTCCCCACTCAGCTCTTCTTGTCTGTCTCAGTCATTTCTTCAGCCAGGGGCAGACTCTGCAGGCACGGGAGCCATTAGGCTTGTTTACATCTGTAGGCTTCTCACAAAGCTGGGGAAATCTTAGTCTTTTGTTCTTCTCCTCCTTCTTTTAATAACATATATTCTTTCTGATTTTAAAAATATGGCCAGGCGCAGTGGCTTACGCCTGTAATCCCAACACTTTAGGAGGACACGGCGGGTGGATCACGAGGTTGGGAAATTGAGACCATCTTGGCCAACGTGGTGAAAACTTGTCTCTACTAAAAATACAAAATTAGTTGGGCGTGGTGGCGTGTGCCTGTAGTCCCAGCTCTCAGGACGCTGAGGCAGAAGAATCACTTGAACCCGGGATGCGGAGGTTGCAGTAAACTGAGATTGCACCGCTGCACTCCAACCTGATGACAGAGTGAGACTCTGAAAAAAAAAAATTAGGCCGGGCGCGGTGGCTCAAACCTGTAATCCCAGCACTTTGGAAGGCCGAGACGGATCACGAGGTCAGGAGATCGAGACCATCCTGGCTAACACGGTGAAACCCCGTCTCTACTACAAAATACAAAAAACTAGCCGGGCGCGGTGGCAGGCGCCTGTAGTCCCAGCTACTCGGGAGGCTGAGGCAGGAGAATGGTGTAAACCTGGGAGGCGGAGCTTGCAGTGAGCTGAGATCCGGCCACTGCACCCCAGCCCGGGCGACAGAGCAACACTCCGTCTCAAAAAAAAAAATTACATGTTCATTTTAGACAATTTAAGAGATACAAAAGATAAGGGAGGAAAAATTGCCTATTAAGCATGATATTTAACAATTGCAAAGATGTGCCATAATTTATTTTGCCAAATCTGTTTTTTATGTTTTTGATACTATAGTTAACATTTGTAGACATAAATATTTTTGTTGTTGTCCAGTTACTTCCTTTGAAGAGATCCGTAGAAGGGGAATTATTGGATATGTGTATAAATGTCTCATTTTGATAGAGTGAGACTCACTAAATCATTGATTACCTAATTGAAAATTACCCTGACAAATTACTGCTTAAACGTGTGCATGAAGTTGGGCTAAGGCCACCAGGTGCAGTGTTGCTCTGTCTCTTGTATTTGAGGAGTCTCTTGCCAACTTCTTATGCTTTCATCTTGTTTTCTGCTTAGATTGGGTTTACATCAAAGAACCACTCTGAAGGGGAAGATTACTCCTTTGCTTACCTTTGCCAGATTTGAGTTGTGAAAGTGTCAGCCTAAACCTATCCTCTCCCCAGGACTTATTTGCCTGGCACTCCATGTTAGTGCAGGGCCTGAGGAGCAGTGTGGCCTCTTCTGTGCTGGACATTTGGCTAAGGCTACCAGCGATGCTCCTGTCCTTGAGAGGTGATATTCTAGGGGGAGTTTCAAACTCCTCTTTTCTTCGTAGGGAGACGAACAGCGACTGTACGAGTTTATTGTTCGCCATTTCCTGGCCTGCTGCTCCCAGGATGCTCAGGGGCAGGAGACCACAGTGGAGATCGACATCGCTCAGGAACGCTTTGTGGCCCACGGCCTCGTGATTCTGGCCCGAAACTATCTGGACGTGTATCCATATGATCACTGGAGTGACAAGGTGATCAAGAGTGGTCCCCAGGGAGAGGGAGGACAGTTGTGTTGCGAGTCCTGAGTTCTCTAGTGGAGCAGGACCGTGTTCCTTGAAATGAGGTTATTTTTTGCCTGAGTGTGATAATGGAATCATCTGACTGCTGCACCTGCCGCTCCCTGTAGATCCTCCCTGTCTATGAGCGAGGCTCCCGCTTTCAGCCCAGCACCGTGGAGATGGTGGATGGGGAGACCAGCCCGCCCAAGCTGCTCACCGAGGCCGACCTCATTGCCCTCATGGAGAAGCACGGCATTGGTCAGTGGCTCCTCTGGTTAACTCGCATCTCTTGAGCACTTACCGTGCACCAGGCACAGGTTTCCTCTAGTCTTCAAACCATTGTCTAATGCAGCTGCTGTATCTTTATCCCCATTTTATGGTTGAAATAAGGCTCAGAGGCCGGGCGCGGTGGCTCAAGCCTGTAATCCCAGCACTTTGGGAGGCCGAGACGGGCGGATCACGAGGTCAGGAGTTCGAGACCATTCTGGCTAACACGGTGAAACCCCGTCTCTACTAAAAAATACAAAAAACTAGCCGGGCGAGGTGGTGGGCGCCTGTAGTCCCAGCTACTCGAGAGGCTGAGGCAGGAAAATGGTGTAAACCCGGGAGGCGGAGCTTACAGTGAGCTGAGATCACGCTACTGCACTCTAGCCTGGAGGACAGAGTGAGACTCCGTCTCAAAAATAAGAAAAATAAACCATCTCTACAAAAAATTAGGTGCATGCCTATAGGTAGGGAGGCTGAGGTGGGAGGATCACTTGAGCCCGGGTAGAGAGTGAGGTACACTGAGATTGAGCCACTGCACTCCAGCCTGGGCAACAGAGCGAGACCCTGTCTCAAAAAAAAAAAAAAAAAAACACATGAGGCCCACAATAGTGAGAGCTTGGACTAAGCACCAGAGACACAAAGAGGAATAAGACCTCATTTTTTAACTTCTCAATCTAACAGAAGAACCAAACCAACACATTGAATACAATGTAATAGGTTCTGCAGGGAGTACGCAGGGAAGCAAATGTCATGGGTAGGCTGGCGTTTGAGCTGGACCAAAACTTCATAGTAAGACTGCTGGATCAACAAAGGGCAGCCCAGTGCAGGGCAGGCCTGAGGAAGGCACAGGAGCAGGAAAGCAAAAGCCTGCTGTAGCTGGATTGGGGGTGGTGGCCATAGAAGGTGTCTGGAAAGATGATCCAAGCCTGACTTTACAGGGCTTTGGCTTGCCCAGTTGAAGGGCTTAGATGGTGATACGTGGTCAGCAGGGAGTCTTCTAGGATTTCTAAGTAAAGGAACCACAGAGAGGTACACTTAACAAAAAAAAAAAACATAATATTTTTAAAAGATTATTAACAGACTGGGCATTGTGTCTGACACCTATAATCCCAGCACTTTGGGAGGCCAAGGCAGGGGGTCAGGAGTTCAAGACTTGAGGTCAGGAGTTCAAGAGCGGCCTGGACAATGTGGTGAAACCCCATCTCTACTAAAAATACAAAAAATCGATGGGTATGATAACTGACGCCTATAATCCTAGCTACCCAGGAGGCTGAGGCAGGAGAATTGCTTGAACCTGTGAGGCAGAGGTTGCAGTGTGCCGAGTTTACACCACTGCACTTCAGCCTTGTGACAGAGAGAGACTCCGTCACACACACAAAAAAGATTATTAACAGTCTTATTTATATACCGTACAGTTCATCTCTTTCAAATGTATAATTTACATTTTTTAGCATATTTGCAAAGTTGTGCAGCTATCACCATAGTCAGGTTTTTGGGTTTTTTTGTTTGTTTGTTTGTTTGTTTGTTTGTGATGGAGTTTTACTCTTATTGCTCCAGCCGGAGTGCAGTGGTGCAGTCTCGGCTCACTGCAACTTCTGCCACCCGGGTTCAAGCGATTCTCCTGCCTCAGCCTCCCCAGTAGCTAGGATTACAGGCACGCACCACCACACCCAGCTAATTTTTGTTATTTTTAGTAGAGACAGGGTTTCACCATGTTGGCCAGGTTTGCCTACTTTAGTTATTTCCTATAAAGAGCCAGGCACAGTGGCTCACACCTGTAATCCAGCACTTTAGGAGGCCAACGTGGCAGATCACTGGAAGTCAGGAGTTCGAGACCAGCTTCGCCAACATGGTGAAACACTGTCTCTACTAAAAATGAAAAAATTAGCTGGGCTTGGTGGCAGGTGCCTGTAATCCCAACTACTCAGGAGGCTGAGGCAAGATAATCGCTTGAACCCGGAAGACGGAGGTTGCAGTTGATGGACACTTGAGTTGTTTCTAGTCTTTGGCTATTATAAATAATCCTGCTGTGAACAGTTTTGTACAAGGTTTTGTGTGGACATGTGTTTTCATTTCTCTTGGGTAGACTTAGGAGTGGGATTGCTGGTTTACATGGTAACTCTACATTTAACATTTTTAGGAACCACTACACTTTTTTTTTTTTTTTTCTGAAGTGGCTGTACCATTTTTTGTTTCCACCAGCAAGGCACTAGGATTCCGGTTCATCCACATCCTTACTTAGTATTATCTCTCTTTTAGATTTTGCCAGTAGGTGTGAACTGCTATTTCATTGTTTTGTTTTTTTTTGTGTATGATTTTGTTTTTTTTAGAGGCGGAGTCTCACTCTCGCCCAGGCTGGAGTACTGTGGCACAATCTCGGCTCACTGCAAGCTCCACCTCCTAGGTTCACACCATTCTCCTGCCTCAGCCTCCGGAATAGCTGCGACTACAGGCGCCCGCCACCACGCCAGGCTAATTTTTTTGTTGTTGTTTTTTTTTTTTTGTATTTTTAGTAGAGATGGGGTTTCACCATGTTAGCCAGGATGGTCTTGATCTCCTGACCTTGTGATGTGCCCGCCTCAGCCTCCCAAAGTGCTGGGATTATAGGCATGAGCCACTGCACCCACACCCTTTTTTTTTTTTTTTTCTTCTTTTTTTTTTTTTTTTTAAGACGGAGTCTCACTCTGTCACCCAGGCTGGAGTACAATGGTGCGATCTTGGCTCGTTGCAGCCTCTGCCTCCTGGGTTCAAGTGATTCTCCTGCCTCAGCCTCCTGAGCAGCTGGGACTACAGGCGCATGCCGCCACACCCAGCTAATTTTTGTATTTTTGATAGAGATGGGGTTTCACCATGTTGGCCAGGCTGGTCTCGAACTCCTGACGTCAGGTGATCTGCCCACTTTGGCCTCCCAAAGTGCTGCAATTACAGGCATGAGCCACTGCTCCCAGCCTTCACTGCAGTTTTAATTTGCATTTTCTTCATGGCAGAGCTACATTTTGAAAGATCCCTTTAGCCACAGCTTAAAGAATAGTTAGGGTAGAGGAAGAGACTAGAAATAGGGACACAAGCTGCAACTGTGGCTTGGACACATGGGGAGGAGAATTTTTAAAAGGAGCTTTGAAGTTGGAATTGACAGCTTTCCTGAGTAATGGGTTATGAGGGAGCAAGAGAGTTGAGGTTGCCATTGCGATTTCTTGAATGAGCTATATGGGAATGAAGTGAAGGCATCTTACCTATATAGGCTGTCCAGGCAAAGGAGGGGTTCTGGAGTGAGCAAGGTGCCCATGCGCCACCCGGCTAGAGCTATTGTCTGTATTACCTCAGAGTAACCAGCAAATGGCTTCCAGGTACGGATGCCACTCATGCGGAGCACATCGAGACCATCAAAGCCCGGATGTACGTGGGACTCACCCCAGACAAGCGGTTCCTCCCTGGGCACCTGGGCATGGGACTTGTGGAAGGTAAGGGAGGACAGAGCTTGCAGTGGGTATTGGGTGGTGTCGCCCAAGTCCCTGAGGGTCTCAGGTGGGCCCTCACTGAGCTCGGCTCTTTCCCTGCAGGTTATGATTCCATGGGCTATGAAATGTCTAAGCCTGACCTCCGGGCTGAGCTGGAAGCTGATCTGAAGCTGATCTGTGATGGCAAGAAGGACAAATTTGTGGTTCTAAGGCAGCAAGTGCAGAAATACAAGCAGGTTTTCATCGAAGCGGTGGCTAAAGCAAAGAAGTGAGTCCTTAAAAGAAATAGAGACAGGGTCTTACTATGTTGCCCAGGCTGGTCTTGAACTCCTGGCCTCAAGAGATCTTCCCACCTCAGCCTCCCAAAGTGCAGAGATTACAGGCGTGAGCCACTGCATCTGGGCCAGTCCGAGTTCTTAACCCTGCCAGATTCATCCTCACCACTGGCCTCCTGGCCTAGGGGTTTTCCACATACCCCTTTCTTTGGACTTTCTTCTCCGGTTTCTTTACAACTCTCCATAGAGCTTTGTCATTATAGAAACGGTAATCGGAACAGTCTCCTCCAGTTATTCTGAACTATTAGCTTTATAAATACCATTCTCTTGATTTTAATTATCTTTTTTTTTTTCTGCGTTCATTACATGACAAATTAATTATGTTGAGTTAGGCAACAAAGTCTTTTAAATCAGTAAACCCAAGTGCTGGAGTGTGATCCATTTATTTTCTGGAGCATTTAGAGGTGGATATTTAGCAAGCAGCATGTATATATTTTGTTAGAAATGATGTGTTTTCTACCTGTGATACTATGATTTATAATAAGATATATATATTTGGACTTCATTTTCTGATACTCTTGGAATTTTTTAAGTGCTGTGTCTGTTGTATACGAATGAGATGACTAGTGGCTGAGGGCTCCTGGGTAGCCTCGGGATCGGTCTGGTTGTCAGGGAACCAACCCTGTGATTAGAAGGTTGATACTTTGAGTCCCACCCCTACCTCAGGAAGAGCAGGGGGGCTGGAAGTTGAGTTGATCACACGTGGCCAGTGATTTGTCAATCATGCCTAAGTAATAAATCCTCCATAAAATCCCAAACAAGGGCCGGGCACGATGGTTCATGCCTGTAATCCCAGCACTTTGGGAGGCCGAGGCGGGCAGATCACGAGGTCAGGAGTTCAAGACCAGCCTGGCCAACATAGTGAAACCCCGTCTCTGCTTAAAAAAAAAAAAAAAAAAAACAAAAATTAGCCAGGCATGGTGGTACGTACCTTGTAGTCCCAGCTACTCTTGAGGCTGAGGCAGGAGAATTGCTTGAACCTGGAAGGTGGAGGTTGCCGTGAGCCAAGATTACACCAGTGCAGCCCAGCTTGGGCAACAGAGTGAGACTTAAAAAAAAAAACACCCAAACAGTTGGGTTTGGGGCACATCCAAATAGCTGAACAGGTAAAGATTCCTGGAGGGTGCGTGTTTGGGAGAGGGCACGGAAGCTACTCCTTCCCCACATCCCTTGCTCTGTGAGCCACTCTGTTGAGTTATTCAAACCAAGGAGGGGGTCTGAGGAACCCCAGGTTACAACCAGTCAGTCAGAAGCACAGGTCACACCCTGGGATTTGTGACTGACATCTGAGGGGATTGGGGGAGCAGTCTTCTGGGACTGAGCCCTTAACTGTCAGATGGATCTCCAGGTGCATAGTGTCAGAATTGAATTGAATTAGAGGATGTCCAACTGGTGTCTGGCGGGAGAGTTGCTTGGTGTGTGGGGAAAACTCCCACACATCTGGTGTCTGATGGGTGTTGTGAGACTGTAATAGAAAGTAACAGTTTGTTATTTCCTATTCTTCAGACTACCGCATGCTAGTTGTGAAAAGGCAGGCATGAGCTAGTTTAAACTTAATGCAGACAGACACTCCTGGTCTGTACATGGACCCTGTGCAGTTTTGCTTTGTTTGTTTGTTTGTTTGTTTTTATTTGAGACGGAGTTTCGCTCTTGTTGCCCAGGCTGGGGTGCAATGATGTGATCTTGGCTCACTGCAACCTCTGCCTCCTGGGTTCAAGCAATTCTGCCTCAGCCTCCTGAGTAGCTTGGATTACAGGCGTGCACTACCACGCCTGGCTGATTTGGTATTTTTAGTAGAGATGAGATTTCACCATGTTGGTCAGGCTGGTCTTGAACTCCCAACCTCAGGTGATCCACCCGGCTCAGCCTCCCAGAGTGCTGGGATTACAGGCGTGAGCCACCACGTCCGGCCCAGTTTTACTTTTTAATGTGGGCTGGTGACAAGCAGAAGCATCTGCCTGTATCTGGACTCTCCTCCCAGGAGTTGGTTTGGCACCAGGGCCCATGGTGAGCTTAGTCTTCTCTGTTTGCCATCTGTTCTCTGCAAGAGGCCTGCGGCTCACTGACTAGCTGGTTCCCAAGGTCACGCCTATTGTGTGCACATAAGAGTGTTGTAGGTGCCTTTGTAGCGATTGCCGGCTGATGGGTGTCTGTCTTTGCCTTTTCTTCAGATTGGATGAGGCCTTGGCCCAGTACTTTGGGAATGGGACAGAGTTGGCCCAGCAAGAAGAGATCTACCCAGCCATGCCAGAGCCCATCAGGAAGTGCCCACAGTGCAACAAGGACATGGTCCTCAAGACCAAGAAGAACGGCGGGTCAGTGCGTCACCTTCTGCCCCCACCTCTGCTCCCCAGCACCTGCAGTGTCAGCCACAGCTCAAAAGGCCCTGTCATTTCACTCCATGGAATCTTTCAAGGCAGGCCTGTGGTTGCCAACCTGCAGGCAAGGTGTTGACCTAGAAGCATAGCAGGATGGGATCAGGCCTTTGAGGTGTAAAGCACTATGGCAATTCAGAGCAGGTGGACAACCGAGTGATAGTGGGGTTTTTTTGTCCCCTGTGGGTAGGACATCGTATACCCAATGTGTAACACATGGAAGAGCATGAGCTTCAGATCTAGGTAGGTCTGGGTTCAAATGCCACTTCTGCCGCATATAAGCGGTGTGGCCTGAAGCAAGTTACTTACCTGCTCTGAGCCCCAATTTCTTTTGTAAAACAAGGTCAGTACTCACAAGACTGTTAAGGGTGAGGATTTGGTGAAAACGGTCGGGACTATATATATAGCACATTGCCTGATGTGTTGTAGATACTCAGCAGATACTACTTTTCTTCTCTCCTAGTTTTAGTTCTGAATGGGGCCTGAAAATCTACTTTAAATATAGTAGATCCAAGTGGGCAATTTAGACTCACATCAGGTTGTTCAAGCCAGTGACTGGCCACTGGACGAAGTTCACAGGGAAAGACGTGCTGGAGGGGTGGCGGCCATCATCAGGTGCCGTCCCTCACTGGCATGATGCAGGGTGGTGCTCTGTAAGCATTACCTCATCCCATTCTCATAACTACCCTGCAAGGCAGGGATTTTTATGCAGCTTAGAGGGCTGAGGTGCTTGCTTAGAGTCAAGCAGCCATGGTGGGCAGCAAAGGCAGAGTTTGAAACCAGGTTTACACCGCCTTTCTCCCTCCTGCCTGACCCACCTGGGGCTGCTGCGGTCCTTGCTGTTGAATAAGAAAGGAGGTTTCTTGACTCCTCACCTCCAGCCATCATTAACCTGGCTGGCCCAAGTGAAGAGAAGGCCACCCACGCTCTCAGAAACACGAGGTCTAAGGGCCAGACCTGGAAGCAGGTGTCAGGGCTCACGTCACTCACAGACAGAAGCCAGTGCCACTCTAGGCTCAGCCCAATGACTGAATGGGCATATATTTCAGCACTTAATAAATGACGTTGATGGGTTTTCCTTTAATATCGGTAGTTATTGGATTAGTACTCATTGGAATATAAGGACAGAGAATAACTACTTTTGTTTTAGCTCTGAATTCTCCACTTCTCTGAATTGGAGAATTATTATTCTTTTGTTCTTCTGTTATTCTTTTGTAATGCTTCTCTGAGTTACTCCAGAAGGTCAGGAGATTATCTTGTGGGATTTGCCACTCCAGGGTTTATCTGATAATTTCCATTTCTGAGATTGTAAATTTCTTATTTAAATGATTGGAGTTCAGGGCTTTTTTTTCTTCATAGTGTACCCAGGCACACTCATGAGGAATTTGTAAATCACATGCATATTGGCTAGTCAAACCCTAATGTTTCATGACTGCAAGGTGTTGAAAAACATTGGCCAGGAGAGACAGGGATGGGATGGATTGGGTAGTGGGTGGGGTGTAGATGTTGTGGGTGAGGCTCTGTCACACACAGATGGGTTTCCATTCCTGGCTCCCGTCTCCACACGCATGCGTGTCTCTGGGCAGGTTTCCAGCCCACATGAAGCCACCGTTTACTCACATGCAAACTGAGGGGCTCCCTGACACTGCCCAGACTTGGCACGAGGCAGAAAGGCAAGAATGTGTGAGTGCACAGCACAGAGCCCCTGGCATCACCTTGGTTGGTTGTCAGTTATCTAAATGGAAAGCAGGGTCAGCAATAGCTGCTTTGTGCTTTTGGGATGTGAGAAGGCTCATTTTCCCCCAATCAATTCAATATGAGTGCTTGTGTATCCAGTTAAGTGTCATCCAGAAAAGGGAATGTTGTCCTTGGTCAGCTGAGAAAAGGCTGCCTCAGCTGATGGCCAACAGCTGAGAGCGTCCCCTGCACTCCTACCATCTGACATGGCACCTTGTCCCCAGGTTCTACCTCAGCTGCATGGGTTTCCCGGAGTGTCGCTCAGCCATGTGGCTTCCTGACTCGGTGCTGGAGGCCAGCAGGGACAGCAGCGTGTGTCCAGTTTGTCAGCCACATCCTGTGTACAGGTGAGCTGGGCGCTTGAGTCAGGCGCCTCCTCTGGAGTGTGTACACCACGGCGCCCATCTTTCCCTTGCTCCTGTCAGAACCCAGAGAGGAGGGTCGGGGATTCCACTCAGGCCCTGCAGGGGTGTAGCTGTGTTCTGCAGCAGCCAGGTAGGCAGGCCTGACCCGGTTCTGTTGTGTTCCACGCTGTCCCTGCTTTGGCAGGTATGACCCTGTTTGGAGGCAGGCTGCAGCAGTGAACCAGAAGGCCTGTTTCCTGCCCTCCCAGATAGATCATTACACAAGGCTTAGAAATTATTTATGATTAAATACAAATATCCAAGCTTTTAGGCTAGTATAGTGACCCTATCTCTAAAAAGAAAAATTTTTTTTAAGAGTTCACTGGCTCCAGGCTGGAGTGCAGTGGTGCAATCTGGCTCACTGCAACCCTCCTCTGTCTGGCAATTCTCTGCCTCAGCTGCCCTGAGTAGGGCTGGGATTACAGGTACCACTATCCCTGGGCTACTTTTGCATTTTTAGTAGAGACAGTGGCTCATCTCCAAAGCTGCCTGTAATGGTTCAACTTCCCTGGCCTCAAGTGATCCGACCACCTCTGCCTCCCAAAATGCTGGGATTATAGGTATAAGCCACTGTGCCTGGCCAAAAAATTTTTTAAATTAGCCAGATGTGGTGACATATGCCTATAGGCCCAGCTGCTCAGGAGGCTGAGGCAGGAAGATCGCTTGATCCCAGAGGTCTAGGCTGTGGTGAGCCATGATTTCACCACTGCTCTCCAACCTGGATGACAGAGCCAGACCTGTCTCTAGAAATAAATGAATAGCCTGGGCTCAGTGGCTCAGGCCTGTAATCCCAGCACTTTGGGAGGCCAAGACGGGCAGATCACGGTGCCTGTGAGATCGAGACCATCCTGGCTAATACGTGTGAAACCCCGCCTCTACTAAAAATACAAAAAGCCAGGCGCGGCCGGGCGTGGCTCGCCTGTAATCCCAGCACTTTGGGAGGCCGAAGTGGCGATCACAAGGCCCAGGAGATCGAGACCATCCTGGCTGCTAACATGGTGAAACCCTGTCTCTACTAAAAAAATACAAAAACTAGCCGGGCGAGGTGGCGGGCTTCTGTAGTCCCATACTCGGGAGGCTGAGGCAGGAGAATGGCTGTGAAACCCGAGGCGGAGCTTGCAGTGAGCTGAGATCCGCCACTGCACCCCAGCCCGGTGACAGAGCGAGACTCCGTCTCAAAAAAAAAAAAAAGCCAGGCGTGGTGGCAGGCGCCTGTAGTCTCAGCTACTCAGGAGGCTGAGGCAGGAGAATGGCACGGACCTGGGAGGCGGAGCCACAGTGAGCCCAGATCGCGCCCCACTGCACTCCAGCCTAGGACAGAGCCAGACTCCTTGGCCTAAAAAAAAAAAAAAGAAATAAAATGAATAAATAAATTACTTAAGTTCCTCTAGAAAGTGCACAGCCCTAGTACAAGACAGTAGTTCTCAGACCTCTTGGTCACCAGCCCCCTAACACTCTGAAAGATCATTGAGGAGCCCAGAGAGCTTTTGTTGGTGGTGGTTGATCAGTATGTACCATATGTGAAATTAAAGTGGAAACATCTTTTAAAATATTCAGTAATTTGGCCAGGCACAGTAGCTCACGCCTGTAATCCCAGCACTTCGGGAGGCTGAGGCGGGCGGATCATGAGGTCAAGAGATCAAGACCATCCTGGCCAGCATGGTGAAATCCCGTCTCTACTAAAAGTAGAAAAAATTAGCTGGGCGTGGTGGCGTGCGCCTGTAGTCACAGCTACTTGGGAGGCTGAGGCAGGAGAATCGCTTGAACCCGGGAAGTGAGGGTTACAGTGAGCCAAGATCACGCCACTGCACTCCAGCTTGGGCAACAGAGTGAGACTGTCTCAAAAAAAAAATAATAATTAATGATTTATTTCTAGTAAATGCATTGCATACTACTGTAAATACCATGTTTTTTAGGGTAATAAAATACTTATTTTCCAAAGCAAAATAACAATGACATGAATGACATTGTTTTACATTTTGCAATTTGTATGTCTGGCTTAATAGAAGAGAGCTAGATTCCCATATCTGCTTCTGCAGTCAGTCTGCTGAGTCATTGCATGTGCTGGCACCTCTGGGAGACTCCATTGTATACACATGGAAGAATAAGAGCAAAATAGACATAACCTCTTAGAATTTTCTTTTTTTTTTTTTTAAGACAGAGTCTTGCTGTGTCGCCAGGCTGGAGTGCAGTGGCGCAATCTCGGCTCACTGCAACCTCCGACTCCCAGGTTCCAGAGGTTCTCCTGCCTCAGCCTCCTGAGTAGCTGGGACTACAGGCACGTGCCACCACGCCCAGCTAATTATTGTATTTTTAGTAGAGATGGGGTTTCACCATATTGGTCAGGATGGTCTCAATCTCTTGACCTCGTGATCCACCTGCCTCGCCCTCCCAAACTGCTGGGATTATAGGCATGAGCCACCATGCCCGGCCTTAGAACTATTATAAAAATTTTTGTGTGTGTGACAGAGTCTTCACTGTGTCACCCAGGCTGGAGTGTCGTGGCACAATTTCAGCTCACTGCAACCTCCACCGCCCGGGTTCAAGCGATTCTCCTGTCTCAGCCTCTTAAGTAGCTGGGACTACAGACACATGCCAGCATGCCCAGCTAATTTTTTTAGTATTTTTAGTAGAGACAGGGTTTCACCATGGTGGTCAGGCTGGTCTCGAACTCCTGACCTCAAATGATCCACCCGCCTCCGCCTCCCAAAGTGCTGGGATTACAGGCATGAGCCACCACGACCGGCCTATAAAATAGTTTTGCATTCTCCTTGAAAGGGCTCAGGCACCCTGGAACCACACTTGGAGAACTGTCGATATAGAGACATGGAACTTCTCAGAGGTGTTTTTATTTTAGTGAATTACTGGGATCTTAGATTTCATCTGCACTGCTTCCCACTGTCCACTCCTGTGATGACTGGCAAGGGCTTGTAGTGGGCTGACGGAGGGCCTCACAGGGGACTTGCGTGGGCTTCCTGATGCATAAGGAATGGTGGAGAGAGGCCTAGGGCTAAAGCAGCCCTCAGTGGACTAAGGAGAAGCTGGCACCTGGTTGTTAATGTTTTTTCCCATCTTCTGGCCTCACTAGGTTGAAGTTAAAGTTTAAGCGCGGTAGCCTTCCCCCGACCATGCCTCTGGAGTTTGTTTGCTGCATCGGTGGATGCGACGAGACCCTGAGGGAGATCCTGGACCTGAGATTTTCACGGGGCCCCCCCAGGGCTATCCAGCCCTCTGGTCACCTGCAGGCTAGCCAGTCTCTGAACAGGATGGACAATAGCCAGCATCCCCAGCCTGCTGACAGCAGACAGACTGGGCCCTCAAAGGCTCTGGCCCAGACCCTCCCACCATCCACGGCTGCTGGTGAAAGCAATTCTGTGACCTGCAACTGTGGCCAGGAGGCTGTGCTGCTTACTGTCCGTAAGGAGGGCCCCAACCAGGGCCGGCAATTCTTTAAGTGTAACGGGGGTAGCTGCAACTTCTTCCTGTGGGCAGACAGCCCCAATCAGGGAGGAGGAGGGCCTCCCGCCTCGGCATATAGACCCCTAGGCAGCTCCCTGGGACGCCCACCAGGCCCAGGGATCCACCTGGGTGGGTTTGGCAACCCTGGTGATGGCAGTGGTACTGGCACATCCTGCCTGTGCAGCCAGCCTGCCGTCACGCGGACTGTGCAGAAGGATGGGCCCAACAAGGGGCGCCAGTTCCACACGTGTGCCAAGCCGAGAGAGCAGCAGTGTGGCTTCTTCCAGTGGGTCGATGAGAACACCGCTCCAGGTGAGGCAGGGAGGGGCATGGGAATCCCTGCCTTGGGTTTTCAGGTATCTACCTCAGAGTCTGGGGACAGGAGAAAGAA